>NW_017732156.1:382499-525305 GCF_001890085.2 Hipposideros armiger
TTTTCTTTATCCATTCATCTGTCAACAGACACGTAGGTTGTTTCCATACCTTGACTATTGGGAGTAATGGACATAGGAGTGCAGTGATTTTATTTCCTTTGGATGGATACCCAGAAGTGGGATTACTGGATCATATGGCGCTTCTGTATTACAAATAACATTTTAAGGTTTTTTTCCCCCTTTCATTTCTTTCTTTTAAAACATGTATCTCTGCTTTAGAACAAAAAATAATGATCACAGATACATTATTAATGCTAGTTAGTGTCGTGGAAGGAATTAGGACTTGGTTAAAAGGAAATAAACATAGTATATTATGATATGTGAGTAGCCTTCAACTGACTGTAAGGACCAAATCAATTTTAAAAGAGAATATAGGTTTCCATCCTTTTTGTAATTCACAATCCCGGCCTAATTCCTGTTTTATGGTTCAGTATTCATATTCTAATTCAACCTCTAGAATTGTTTTTTTTCTCATAGGAAAAAATCAGAAAGGGGGAAACTCTTTTAAAGGTAGTTTTAAAGGTTGTCTTAACAGCTAACCATGTAAACAGCCCATTAGTCACATTACAGGACTGAGCACTAAGGAACATTCTTTGAGCTTTTAATTTATATCTTTCTTGTAGCTGAAATTTTGACAATCAGTATATATTTTTCAAGAAATAGTGACATTCTGCTTCATTCCATAGCAAATTTACATATAAATTATAGCAAAATACATATACTCTTAAGTAGCAAAATAGAGGATTAAGAACAAAAAAGAAGGAAAATACAAACATGTAAATCATTAGAGGATGTCCTAATTGCTGAGGTTAAGTTTCAGATTTGCCTCCTAGCTTCCCAGCAGGGAGAGGAGAAGGAAGACAGAATTTGTTTGATCCCTGTCTTATCTGAGATTTGAAAAAAAGAAAACTTCTATAGGAGAACCAACAGACTAGATCAATTTTTAAATGAAAGAGAAATGGGCTTCTACCATTCAAGCCATTGTCGATGTTGGGTCTCTACTAATGTAGTTGAACCCATATCTTAAACAAAACCGCCCCTAACATCCTGAAATCCAGTCTTTCACTACCTCTAAAGTGATTTGAGACCTGGGAACCAACCTGTCATTTTTGTTTTTCTCTTCAGTTTCCAAGACAGCGCTGAGTGTCTAATGAATCTTTGTGTTGTGATCTCAAACAAACTTTCTGTGTGTTATTTGAGTTTAGTCATGAGCTAATTATACAACTCTGCAATAGTATTTTTGCCTGCAGTACCAAATTGCACCTGTTTGTTGCTTAGAGTAACCTTCAATAACTGTTGAGTATGTAACATTAAAGTACAATCTTAATATGTTACATAGCTTCTGGCAGTCAAATATTATTAAAAGAACTACTTAAATTACCTCTAAGATCAAAATTAATACTATTTTTTTTCCCTTTCTCTCCAGAATTTCTACAGACAGTTCAAGGAAATTGCTGCAGTTATTGAAACTGTGTGAACACTGATTACTTGGTTGATAAATTGCTGTCATCATCCTAAAATCATGGATTTCACTTTCTGCAACAAAGCTGCATAAGGATCACATGATATTTATTGAATGACAATTGCACTTTTGTTTTTCCTTTTTTTTAAATAATAAAAAAATCAGACAAACAGGAATTAGACAGTGGTAATTGACAAACAACTTTGTGACTGTACTAAAAGCCTTTGGATTGAACACTTTAAAGGGCAAAGTTAGTGGTATGTGAATTATATCTCAATAAAAAAATAAACACTTGAGTATTGAAAACATTGAAAAGGATAACTAACATTACAAATTCAATGTTTTAACATTCACTTATTATAAAAGCAATCAGTGAAAAGAGTGAGGCTTTTCTCAAACATTTGGAAGCGGGTTAGGACTGACCATTACCCCTTATATTAGCCATGCATTCAGTAGTTCGTGTTATTAATATTTATAAAAAGTTCAAGTACGTGCACAAAGATAGAAAGATAAGTTTTATTCTGAGTTCTATCTACAACTGAGTTAACATGGTAGTACAAGTTATTGTGTTAGATGTTCTCCTTTGAATTTAAATTTATAAACCAGTTCTAAAAATATTCTATAAAACCTCAACAGTCAACACATAGGATTGCTTAGGAATAAACAAATAGATAACTGGAATAGACTCTGTGACCTAGAAATAGATCAAGACATTTGGGACAAGGATGGTATTTCATTTGGGTGGGAAAATGTCATTTATTTAATAAATTATGCTAGCAGTCACAACAAATGTGAAAGCAAATTCCAAATGGTTTAATGACTTAATTAGCTAGACAGAAAGAGGACTTAGAAGTTTTAGAGAGTATTTATGTAAACTAAGGCTTGGGAAGACGGCAACCCCACAGGTGTAATATAATACACAAATGTATTTGAAAAATAAGAATCAAAAAATGTGGGCCGGCCGAGTGGCGCGATGGTTAAGAACTGGCTTGGGACGCCAGAGGGCCCTGGTTCGGATCCCACATATGAGGGCCAGTGAACACTGCCCTCTACAGCTAAGATGCTGAACAACAGCTCGACCTGTAGCTGGGCTGCCGTGAGTCACCGGCGACAGGGTAGGCTGCAGCCCCTGTGGCAGTGGGTTGCCATGGGCTACCGTATGTAGCCAGCAGCCAGCAGCCACAGTGAGCGGCCATCCAGAAGCCGGCAACTGATCTGCCTCGCCCGGGAAGAGCGTAATGATGGTGCCAACTTGGGCCAGTGAAGCAACATCCTCCTCAACTAGACTGAAGAACAAAAGGACAGCAAACTTGTCTGTTCCCCTTCCCCAATTCCCCAGCACTGTTCCCATCCCCCCAATTCCCCAATAAAAATCTTCAAAAAAAAAAAGAATTAAAAAATATGTAGATAAAAAAGAGGGCCATAAACAGACAAACACAAATGCTAATGCTAGGTTGATGTATATGTTAATTCTTGGTCTGGAAAACAAGTTGCTTTAAATATTTCAAGTAGAAAGAGGTTTTATACAAGAAATTAGATGTTCACTAAATTTTCAGAAACACTGAAGCAACACGTCAGGAGAAATTGCTGGGTTTAGAAAACCCAATAGTGCAAGAATTTCAGGGAAAGCCCCAGCCAGTCATCTCTCCACAAGGAAGGACATCCATCACCTGGGAGCCACTGTATGTGCCATTTCTGCCATCTGTCAACATGTGTAATGAAATAAAGGCTGTTTGCTTTCTTCAGCCTTCCAAACTTTACAATGAAAGGCCTTTTATTGAGTGGAAGTTAAACCAGGACCCTGCTGACACACAAATCTGGTCAACTGACTTTCCCGGTTTTTAGCACTTGGCAAGAATGGTGCTTGCTGAACGTTCTTACTCTGCTGGCAGAAATAAGTTATTATAAAAGTCTTTTTGCAAAGTGATTGCATGCACACACATCATATACAAATTTCACAGTCTAGGAATATATCCTTTGGAATAAAGCCGCCAATATATAAAGATATTTGGCAAAATTAGTTACATGCTCATCTATTACTGCTGGGCATACAGGAAGACTGCATTTCCCAGCCTCCCTTGCATTTAGGTTGGGGTCACATGATTGGGTTGTAGCCAATGGAATCTTGGCAGAAGTGTCTTAAGAGCCACAGTTGGTCTTCCTCATAAATTGTTCTTTGCCATCTTCCAAGCCCTCTCCCATCCTTGCTGCTGGAAATGAAGTCACCTAAGATAGCAAAAGCATAATAAGATAGATCCCTAAAGCACTGTTGGAGACACATTGCAAAAGAACAGCATCGGACTGTGGTGTGAGCTAGAAACAAACTTTATTGTGGTAAGCTGCTGAGAGTTTGTTACAACAGGAACATAAACCTGAATAATATACATGTATGAAAATTTTTATTGTAGCCTTTCCAGTGGCAAAAAGCAAAATAAAGGAAACAGCAAAGAATACCTGTGAATAAGGAAATGGTTGAATAAGTTTGGCATAACCTATTGAATGTCATACAGCTGCTAAGGTTTGCCTTTGAGATATCAATTCTGTACATATTGTTATGGTTTAGAAAATGGTGTAAAAGTGCATTCATACACATTTTAACACTTAATGGGAATTTAGGTAAGGAAGGAAGCCTACCAGGTTGTAAGCCCTGGTGGAAATGGTATCTAGGAGGGGAAGAACAATTAAATTTTTTGTTGTTGTTTAAGTCCTTGATGTGTTCTGAAAAATATGGTTTTAAAAAATATTTGTTTTTAAGTATGCTTTTGAAAAGTTCCTATAGTTTTTTTAATGGTATGTTTTCTTATTTGTTTTAACAAATGTGTAGTGTGTATTTGTGAAGGACCTCCTCAAACCAGGATAGACAACCTGAAATACATCCAAGGAGGCCTCGGTGTGCTTTAGAAATGTTGACTACAGCTGGGTCTAACATTTTGGCTGGCACCACTGCAAGAAACTTCATTTCTAGCTCTCGCCTGTTCCCTCTTCTGATCATCCAGGTTGGAAATCTATGTCCTCGTCACACTCCGGCAGCATTTCCGCAGGTCTATGTAAATCCACTTTCTTTGTCCTCTGTTAGGCAGCACACTGCTGTGAGGAGCCCAGGTCCAAAGCCTGCTGTTGCCCACCTGTGAACTCAGATCCCAGGAGCCTGAAGAGTTAGCCAGTTGGTCACTCGGGCTTACCGACCACCCTATTACCCACCCTTTGGATAATAGCATATTAAGGACTCTAGGATTATGAGAAGCCAAGTCCTTTCTATCCGTTCCACCCTGTGGGACACCAGTTTCATTGTATTCCCAGAAAGCACAGTAGAACCCACGCGCCTTCCCCCCCCCACACACACACACACATCTGGGTTAAAACAACATACTTGCTTTCTAAAACTGTTCAAAGGGCCTTTCCATCTCCCACCCACCCCAGTGTAACGCCTTCCATTCCACTCTCCTCCCTTTCCTCATGTGCAGTGTTGAAGGCTCCATGCAAAGAGGCCCAAAGTGAGCCCCTGGCTCAAACACTGGTGATGGAATTGATTAAAATAAATGTAAATTGTATGTTTAAATTTATCTTTGAATCTAAAAGGCATTTTTTTTCATAATATAGTTTTATACTGTTTTCATTGCAAATGTCTTTTTGCTTATAATGAATGTAGTGAGCTTCACTGGGTTTACTTGGGAATTAATCACTGTTTGTAATAACATTTCTGTGGGAAAATGTGTTTCAAGTTTCAAACATTTCACTTCAATATTACCTTTTGGAAAACAACTGATTTTCAAGTTTGAAGATGTATTAATGAGCTTTTAATTTCCAAAAGGAATAGATTTACGCCTGAGCTTATCAAGCAAAACACAACTATTTTAATATACATACTCTGCTACCAAGACACATTAACATAATCATATTTATGTGGAAAGAAGGCAAAACAGTCACATTTTAAAAAAGGGATAGAAACTTACAACATACTGGTGGCTTGTTTTTAAAAGTGCTTAAGCAGAATTATCTTTTTAAACAATTTGTAAAAAAAAATATTGTGTATGCATGTGTACTTTAGATTTTAAAAAATAAATTTTATTTTTGTGAAGTTTTAGATTTATAGAAAAAATAAGATAGTATAGAGAGTTCCCAAATATCCCAACTACACTCAGTTTCCTCTATTCACATCTTACATTAGTTGATACATTTGTTATGGAGGAGCCAATATTGATACATTAGTTTTCTTTGGTTTGTATCTAATATCCTTTTTCTGTTTCAGGATCCCATCCAGAACATCATGTTACATTTAGTTGTCACGTGTCCTTAAGTTCCTCTTGTCTGTGACACTTTCCTTGTTTTTGTTGACCTTGACACTTTTGAGGAGTGCTGGTCAGGTATATTGTAGGAAGTGCCTCAGTTGGGATTTGTCTTACGTTTTTCCTGGACTGGAGTGATGGGTATTTGAGAGGAAGGTCACAGAGATCTAGTACCATTTTCTTCACATCATATCAAGGGTATACACTTAGCAATATGATTTATGACTTGATGTTCACGTGGATTTCCTTCCTGAAGTAGTGTTTGTTAGGCTTCTCCACTGGAAAGTTCTGTTTCCCTTCTTTCCATATTTTACTCTTTGGAGGAAAGTCACTAATCTGTAGCCTATAGCTAAGGAGTGGAGAGTTATGCTATCTTTATTTTTGATGAAGTAGCTATGTATTTTCTGTGACAGATTTGTCTCTTCTCCACAATTATTCATTTATTCATTTATATCAGTGTGAACTCATGGATATTTATTTTATACTTGGGGTTATGATTGAATATATTTTGTTTCTCAAATCATTCCAGCTTTGACCATTGGGAGCTCTTTCATTTGGGTCCTATGCCCCTTTGACATCACCCCGTGCCCCCTTGTTTTTGAGGACTTCCCTACTTTCTGGCACTTGATACTACAAGATACTCCAGCTTAGCTGTGTATTTTCTTCCCCAGCCCAAGAGCCAGCCATTTCTCCCAGGAGCCCTGGTTCTTTTTGTTGTTCAATGGTGTTAGAAACCAGGATCTGGGTGCTAGATATGCTCTGTATTTTAGATTTTGATATCATTGAAAATTTAGCTGTCTGGTGACTACAGTTAACAATACTGTACTGTATATTTAAAAGTTGCTAAGAGAATAGCTCTTAAAAGCTCTCATTACAAGAGAAAAAATTATAACTGTGAGGTGATAGATGTTAACTAAATTTATTCTGGTAGTCATTTCACTATACATATAAAAAATCATTATGTTGTACACCTTAAACTAATACAATGTTATATGTCAATTATGTCTCAGTAAAACTGGGGGTGGGAGTGGGGTAGATTTAGAAGTCTGAAAAAAAAGTTCTGCTTTTTTATTTATTTTTTTTTAGGTCAGACCACAAAACCTGGCTCATGTTTTAGGATTGGTGAGAAAGAGGACCTGGACTCAGTTAATATTCTTATCACTTCAGTTTGTGATTGACCCAGCTAACAAACAGGGCAAAACAATATATATGAGATCCTGGATGCAAGGAAGTGGATCTACCTTCCTGGTGAGGTCGACTAAATAACACAGCTGATCTGGTGCCTCTCCTCTGCAGGTCATCCAGGGCTCCAGACTCCCTCTATGTGCAGGACCAGCCATCCTCAACATGTGGCTTCCATCTTGTGAAAAACATGGCTGCTCCGATTTCTATCATCATGTCTACATACCAGCTAGCAGAAGGGAGAGAGGGAAAGATAAAGGCATACTTTTCCATATAAATCCATATTCCATATAAACACATCTCACTCTGCTCACATCCCATTGGTCAGAACCTATTCATGTGGCCACAACTGCAAAGGAAACTAGAAAATGTCTGTAGTTGGGTAGCCAGATGTCCAGTTATGCTACAACATGATAACCACTATCATAAGTTACAATTGTAATCAATTGTTATAGATTTCTTGAATTACAATGCTTAGGAAATCCCTAAATTTTCATTAGTAATGCATTTATAAACCATTTCTCATTCTGGAGTGCAAACTACTAGCCCTCCAATTAAATAATTCTTTTAAAAGTAGATTAGGGAATTGTGTTGGGGGTCCTCCAGACCATCCTTAGTTTTGGTGATTCATTAGGAGAGCTCCCAGGACTCAGCATGTAATCATACTCATGGCTATGATTATAGCCATGCAAAGGCTATAGTAAATGCAAAGCAATTTATTTTGCTGCTTTTGCAAAACAAAACCAGCAAAGAGAAAAGGCACATGAGGCGAAGTCTATGGTAAGCCAGATGCAAGTTTCCAAGATTCCTCTCCCAGCGGACTCACACAGGATGTGCTTAATTCTTTAAGCAACAAGTTGGGACAAATTGTAGGAAATGTTGCCAATTAGGGAAGCTCATTAGAGACTCAACATCAGGGTTTTATTGGGGGTTGATCGTAAAGGCACCCCTTGCCTGGCACATACCCAAATTTCAGGCTCCCAGAAGGAGTGCGGGGGTTTGCATAAATTATATTGTTTGTACAAACACTTTAGACACAGTGAGCCACTCATATCAGTTAATGGTGGGAACTCTCCTGACATCCAAGTTCCCAGATGCCCGCCAGGGGCCAACTTTGTAGGCAGGCCTTTTTACGTGTAAATATAAGCAGTCAGAGCTACTATGTTAACCGTTCTGCACAGGGATAGTTAAACTTACCTAACAATTCTGGAGGTAAATTGCTATATAGCTTCTTGTATATTGTCTAAAGAAATAATCTACCTGCTTTTGTGCTTGTTCATTACTATTAATCTTTCATTAATTCTCATGGAATGAATGATGCTACTATAAATTTAGCCAATATACTCTACTGCATTGAGCAAGACATCACTGATCAAAGGTTTTAGAATTTAAATTTTAAAATTTTAGAAACTTATGTGTGCCATCACTTAAAAGAAGCTTTATGATTTCCCGTGTCATTCTCCAAAGAGTGTGCTGATTTTACCAGGCCTGTAAGGGGAATATTCAAGCAGCTGATTTAACCACCATTTACATAGCACACAGAAATTCTCAGTGTAATGGATCACATAGCTTGATTAACTAGATCTTGATTTATGTTCTTCTGAATTTCAAGTGCCCTAGGAGAAAGTAGCTATTAATCTTGGGCTAGTTGTTATTTCAGCTTACGAAGGAAATTTGTTCAAGAGAAGCACTTACATGTCTTAACTGTGTTTCGCATTTCTGTACCAAGGGAAAGGGCAAAGGAATATTTCAGATGTGCTAGTCAAGAACTGTTGTTATCAAGAACATGACTGCAGGATGTAGGGAAATTTCAGATTCCACGATGACTCAGGCAACAGGTTGGAGGAATTCAGACAGAGATTAACATTCTGGAACACAGGAGTTTCCAAAGGAATGGCAGGGTGAGTGGGAATTCTAGAGGTGTGGACTCTGTTTACAGAGGCAAACCCCTTTGTACCATAGAAGTAACTTAGTTTTGGGGATGAGGAAAGAGGGTGTTTTTCACTTTTTGTTAAAATGCCACCCATGGGGGGGGGCGTTGTAGAAAAACCCTTGCTTTCTACTATAGACATTTAACAATTAACCATATACTTGGTGCCTACTTCTTACCAAGCATTCCAAGAGTCAAGGGTACTGAGATGAATGAAACCGATCATGCCCTTGAGAGAGATTTTGAGGTAGTGGTTTTCAAACTCTAGGGTGAATCAGCGGGGGAGCTTCTTCCTACCCACAACCATTCAGTGGTCAGAGGTGCAGGTGAAAGATCAGCCACTTATGAATAATTGTTGGAGTTGGGTGATGTGTATATTTGGGTTTATTATGCTATTGTATTTTTTCATTTGTGTGAAAATTTCTATAATAATTTTTTGAAATCTTGGGAATTTACCATGTCATATAAAAAATCAAGACTAGCATTTTTAGTTTACAAATATATTTGTTCTAATTCCAAGATGAGAGACCAAGATACCTCACAGAGCAATTTTTATTATACACCTGGCCTAAATCACGCACATTACCATAATTAGAGTACATTTTGAGCCAGATAATGTGGTTTTATATTCTGATTAGTGATACATGAATTGGTAATCAGCTTGTTCCAAAATTATACTGGCAGCAAAAGATACTTGTTTGATTCTAACAAATTTCCAAAAGTAGTTTTGCACTCAAATCATTTGGAAACACTAACTTGATTAAAATATTTAAAACATTTTAAAGAAATTGACAAAAATATAGAACAGAGGGATATATCAAGATAAACAGAATAAATAATCTAGACATGTAAAAAAAAACCTCTCGCAAGTCATGGTGTACATCTGAAGGCAGAAATTATGCTCTACTATACGTGAAACATGAATAAAGTTGCAAAGTAATGAAATCAAGTGGTCTTTTTAATAAGCCTTATTATAAATTACGCTCTCATTGTTAAAACTCTAAACAATATAACTGAATATTAAATGAATAAATGAATCGAGGTTTTCTTTAGGTTCAATTTAAGAGATCACACATCTAGTTGTTGAATAGAAATACTCTTGTTGAATAGAAATACTCTTTTGGTCTCCACAACATTTTTATTTATTTATTTATTTATTTATTTATTTGGGGGGGGCACTGGGGGAGGGAAACCAGCCAAGTTGTTGTTCTTCAATCTTCGTTGTGGAGGGCGCCAGTCGCCATCAGTCTGCCCATCGGCAGCTCGTGGCCTGTAAGCTCAAGGTGCTGTGTAACAATCTTAGTTGTGGGTGGGCGTAGCCACCATCCCATGCGGGAGTCAAACCAGCAGCCTTGTTGTTAAGAGTGCATGCTCTATCTACTGAGCCATCCTGGCAGCTGCTCAGCTCAAGGTGCCAAGTTCAGTCTTAGTTGTGGGAAGGTGTAGCCCAGCATCGAACAGGCAGTCTTGTTAGAAGCACGTGCTCTCACCAGCTGAGCCATCCTGACACCTGTTGGCAGCTCAGTGGCAGCTCAGCTCGGACGCAGCATCACTGGTCCATGTGGGAATGAAACCGGCAGCCCTGTTTCTCAGAGCTCGCACTCTTAAGCTAACTCTTAACCAACTGAGCCACTTGGACGGCCCACAACGTTTTCATTTTTAACTTGAGAGTCCTTCACAAAATTGGAAGACACTAAAACATTATGTCTATATTCTCCAGTGCCACTCATTGACTAAAGCTGAGTAGTAACTGCCCGCTTTAATGAATATTCACAACAGTTTGTGTATGGTCTTTATACTTAAATGTCTATTCACATTGGTATAAAACCCTTAGGTCATAATTTCTTGCTTTGAGTGTGTTAAATATGTCACCCTATTTTCTTCAACCATAAAGGGGTTGTTGTAGAAAGATCTGATGATAATCTGATACTTCCCCTGTAAATGAATTTTTTTTGTCTAGATACAAAATGAATATTTAGAGATTTTCTTTAAAATTCCTTAGTTTTACTAGAATAAGTCTTGGTGTTGGTCATTTTGGGTCAATTTTGACAGGTACAGTGTGTTTTTCAATACGTATTGTTAAGTTTTGGGGGTTTTTTTACTACAAGAAAATTTTCTTGGATTCTGGGCTTTAAATATTTGTTCTGTTCCATTGATTCGATTCTCTTCTTTGGGTACTCACCTAGTATTCAAATGTAGGAACTTAGGCTATCTTCTATATCTGTCACTTTCAAATCCTTTTCACCTCTTCATTCTTTTTGAATTTTAACATTTTTTTCCTTTTAATCTTCTATTTCTTTTAAGGCATTATTTGTTGTTTTTCATTGTTCTTTTGTTCCTTCGTGTTTATGCTTCCTTAAAATTTTAAAAATGATGTCCTGCGTTCCCTCACTTTTTTTCTCCTCAAAACCTTTTTGTTTTACTAAATAAAGCACATTTAAAAATAAGGAAGACTCCTAAACCCAAATAGGTAACAGTGAAGTTACTACTGTTATAATGAATGCTTCATATACTTATAAAAAGAGCAGACACTTGAAAGTACTTTAAATGCTCTACACTAGATACATATCTAGAGGTGGAGAAAGAGCAGAAGTCTGTATGAAAGTCATACAACCATTGCCTGATGCCCTCTACCTCATGCTCAAAACCACCGGAAGTTGTGTGACTTCTAGAATTAAAGGTATGTTCCTGTTTGTTCAAGTGAACATTTCTCCTGATGTTAATGATTCGAACAAAGGCAATAGCTACAGAAGAGGGATTCCATTGATAAATATAAAACAATATCAGAACATCAAAGAGGAGGTGACAGAAAATCTTGTCTTTTCAAATAGCAGATGCTTTTATTTTATAGTTGTACAGCAGTGGAGTAAGCTCCACCTCCCAAAGACTTAATCCAAAAACTTTCTGTTTGTATTTGCACCAAACAAGTTCACCATGCGACTGGCATCATTCCTGAACTATGAGATCCAGTTGGCTTTTTAGGGCATTGCAAACCTTTATTTTGTGATCTCTGTCATGGATTTCAACACTACCAGCTATTTACTCAGACAGGTAGGCCTCCTGATCAATTTAGACATCAGCATCTTTTTTTTTGTTGGCCATTTTGTATGTCAGAATCACTTTTTGCACTTTGGCTTTTACCAGAAGGAGGCCCTGATTCCTGCAATGAACATTCATTAGGGGCTACAGCAACTAGTACAAATCCTGGAGAACCAGCGCTTCCAGCGCTCAGTGCCTGGCTGTATTTTTTACCACCTTGCTTGATTGTCTGTTTTGCTTCATTTAGGTCGGTAATAAGGCTATTTCTGGCTCAGAGGACTTTTGAACTTGATTGCTTCAACAAGTTGGACATCTAAATTTCCCTCTGCTGCATAACTTGCATTTCTTCCTTTGCATAATATTCCATAATGGTCAGCCTTTTTGTTTGCACAAGATAACCTTTCTTATGTTTTACATTGCCTTTGCTTCTATTTCTTCTGGAATCTCACTGGCTTCTTGTTCAGTGGAAGCCAGCATGTGCTTAAGCAATTGCTTGTCTGCATGGCTGAGGGCCTTTGCCAAGACAAAGCTAGCCTAATAATGGGCACAAGTGGATGTTTGAAGGGACAGATGAAAGAGATGGCAGACAGAAACTCAGCAAATGTCTTGGCTTACTTGACTTATAACCCAGATTCTGGTTTTGCCATTTTTGTGTTTTTCTAATGCTGATTTATGTTATTTTTTCATGACTTCTATACTTTCTTAATTTGTTAGCTTATTTTGAAATACTAGATTTTACAGTTTCACAATTTGTTGGTGTGTCTTTCCGAAGTTTTTTTCATCATGGTTTGTGGGTTCTTTTACTTAAAATTTTGCATGACATTTATTTACATTTTTTTTTCTATTCTTTATTTGGAAAATAATTTTCCAACACTCTTATAATGGGGAGAGTTCCAACAAGTTAGATTTTCTAGCTTCTCTATTCCAGGAATCCTTCTGTTGTTTTTGCAAAGTAACAAGAAAAAAAAAATAGCTTCTTTCAGATATCTGCCCCTCACTGCCTTTTTTTTTTGGTTTTTTTTTTTTTGAGGAAAGCAATGGATCACTTATCAAGTGAGAAAAACAAGGAATGTCATAATAGGTTGTTGAGAAAGGAGTGGAATTTTAATTAAAGGTACACACTGAGTTTAAGAATCCAAAACAGATATTAATAATTATTTTCTAGAGCTATAGCCAAAATCTTAAAAAATATTACCTGGTCTAAATAACTTATTCCATACATAGAGCAAAGTGATGAGAAAATTTAGCAAACCAGAGGCAGGCCCAGTGCTTCTTGGAGTGTTTTTAACTCTTCAGTCATCATTTTTTGTTTCTTCCATACCCCCTGCTCCCCCATCCATTTGTTTAAAAATAAATTTCCTTGTCTACATTTTCCAGTGTTTTCTCTTAAGTAATCTCACTACTAGATAATCACTTATTTTGGCAAAGTTTTCTGTGAAGCTACATATGTTATTCAAGAGTTTGTGTTATATACTCTGAAATTTTAATGAAAAGTGATTTAAAATTCCCTAGAGTTTGTAAAAAATACTTCATTAAAATACACTGTTTGTTAGGTAATGGCTAAAATCAACATATAATCTATTCATTCTTCTGTTTAATTTTCATGTTGGGTTGTAATATTTATGCTTACACAGATTTGGCAGTTCCCTGGTTGTGTAATAAAACCACCCATCTAATGACTACCGTATTTTCTCTTTCAGGGGGGTGTTAGGTTTTCTGTGTTATATCCTGTTAGGGTTTCCTTGTTGAGGCCATGGGCTAAGGTCATATTCCTGTAGGTTTCAAGTAGGTTCTCATCTCAAAGGGAGAATTACTTTCTCAGGTGGAGGAGGGACTTAAGCCTTTGGGAGGATACAGCAGGGGCTTATGGGTAGGCTCCGTGGCCCTTGCTTTTCTGCCCAAAGATGACTCAGGCTCTGTGGGAAGGGACTGAGTAGACAATGAAGTAGTCTGATCCCATCTTATACCTTATGCCCAGTTTGCTCCTTTGAAGGTCAGCAGTTCCTTGATGGTAGGATCAGTATCTGGGTAGGTAGGTCTCAGAATTGTAATGAGCTATAAGAAATGTCCTCAAGGTAGAACAGTGAACCATTGTCTGGGTAGGGAGACAGAATTGTCCAATGTCGTGGACTCCCAGGAAGCGACCAGTATGTAGCAAATCCAGTGGAATAATACCAAGAAAACAAAGGAGAGAGCAAGTATTCAAGACTGTGGCCTCGAGTTTCAAGCGAGGAAGGTACAGGAGAAGGTGCCAGGTGATGATGGGCTCCCCTGATTCAGTGCTGAGACCTAGTGCAGGGAGCACACAGGCCACTCCTTACACTACACACTGCATATACTGCAGAGGCTGGCAGCTGCTTAAAGGGGCTTTTCTCTGAAGCATCCTTTCAGAATAGGGGAGACTATTTCATAAACCTTTTTCACTTTTTTCAGTCCTCCCAATATAATACCCCTCTTTTATCTTCCTCAGAGGATCTCATCTTCCATTTCACAGAGAAAATAGGAGTCATCAGATGGAACTTTCTCAATTGATTGACACCACTTCTACCAAATGACCTGTATCCATACTTATTTCCTCCTTTTTGCCTTTTTCATGGAAGAGATATCCTGCCTCCTGTCTACAGATAATTCATTCACCTGGCTTCTGGATTAATTATCCTCTTGTCTTCTCAAGGAATTTACTCATTTATTTAATAAATACTTGCTAGGCATCTTCATTGTAACAGATGCCAAGCTCCATTCATTGAATAACTTTTCTTTTTTGTAGATTCAACTTCTCTTACTCTACTGATTCTTTCCCAATAGTGTTTATGCTCAATGGTCTTTCCCATTTAAAAACTAACTAAGCTAAACTAAACTGAAAAAAATCCCTCCTTCCACCCACCACTTCTTCATCTACTAGCCTATCTTTCTTCGTTTCAAAGTCAAGCATCTCTAAAACATTGACTATGCTTAGTATTTTCATATATTCATTTCTCATTCATTTTACAACCCACAACATTCTAGCTTCTGCTCTTATGTCTCTCACCAAAAGTGCTTTCGCTGTGCATTTTAAAATATGGACCACTTCTTTTTCACTGGGTTTCCATGACACAACCTTCCTATTTCTCCGGTTCATCCTTTTCAGTCTTTTTGCAAGTTTCATTTGGGTTGTATTTCCCTTAAATGTTGATGTTCCTTAGGGTTTCCTAGGCAGTCTTTCCTTCTCATTGCCAGCACTCTATGGTTGATGTCATCAGTTCCTAAGGCTGTAATTATCATATCATGTAAGAAAAATAGTTGACATTGTTTTTTTTTTAATTTAATTTTTTTTATTGGGGAACAGTGTTTGTTTGTTTGTTTGTTTCTGGGGAACAGTGTGTTTTTCCAGGACTCATCAGCTCCAAGTCGAGTAGTTGTTTCAATCTAGTTGTGGAGGGTGCAACTCTGTGACCCATGTGGGGATCGAATGAGCAACCTTGGTGTTATGAGCACTGTGTTCTAACCAACTGAGCTCACCTGCCGCCCCAGTTGACATTGTTTTTTAGACATGAAATTGTTGTAATTGCAAATATTGCCTTGTTTAAATAAAGAGAAAGCCAAAATAAATGTGTTACTGATTAACAATGTATTTCATGCCAATTAAATACCAGTGGAATGAGAGAACGAAGTTATTAGGTTTATAGTTAGTATCTTGGTCATCACAATGCCAAGTACATATTACAATGTAGATGTATAAGAGTCAATTTTTTCAATAAAGAATCTAACAGATACAATTTCATGCAATATTGATATAGTTTATAAATGCATTATCATAATAAACATAAAAAACAAAATTTGCAGTATCTATTATGTGAGTTAATCATCTCCATCCAAAGGAGATGATGATGATAATGCTTTTGCAATTAAACCTGAAAGCACAGAAAGGTTTTTTGCCTTTCTTAGAAAACAGTTCAGTAATTTGTATTTGTGAGATATGGAACCTCAATATGTAAATTGAACATGGCCTTCACCTCACCTGGCTAGTGCTATCCGTTGTGCATTTATGATATCTGATTTATAAATATTATTAAATCCTCTCCTTTACTCTAAAGCCTGTGCAAGTTATTCTCAATTTGCTCATCCAGGTATGTTTCCTGCCCTGTCTCCATTGCTTTATGCCATGAGACGTTGTCACCTGTGCCCCTTTGGCTTGTCCAATGGGAGGAGAACCTGCAGGAGATGTAGCAAAGGAGAACAGCAAGGCCAGGGCATTTCTTCTCTGCCCCCTCCCTGCTCAGTGCCATATCTCTGACAGCAGCCATGTCCCTCCTCAACTACAGGTTCTGCGGGCAGTGCCTCCCATTGGGTTCCATTAACACCGTTTCCTACTCTTGACTTTGTAGTCCTATGCATAATTTTGTATTCTCTATTCATTTATTCATTGGATATGTATCTATCTATCATCTATCTATCGGTATATGTATCTATCTATCTATAGATATACATATATACATATATACAGATATACATATATCTATAGATAGATATATACATACATGATGATATATAATCATGTTATTGAAGTTTATAAATTTGATTATAATTAGTTTATTTAATCTTACAGTATCTGAGAATGATTTGTTAAAGTTACCAACTAAAAATGTTGATGTATTCACTTTTCTTGTCTTTCTTTTAATTATTGTTTTATGTATTTGGGAGCAATTTATTTAGTGTATATGTGTTTAAAAATAATATCTCCTTAACACTTTTATTGGTAAATATTTCCTCATAACCCACTTCATTAACCTTAAATTCTATTTAATCTGATATTGAAACTGCTAGCCTGGCTTTCTTTTTATTCATATATGTGTGATACATTTTCTTCTATTTGTTTCCATTTTTTCTGTATGCTTTTGTTTTGAAAGCGATTCCATAAACAACATATTCCAGGATGTTTAAGTCTTTATTTTTGGTTGGTTAGAGTAACTAATTTACATTTATTATAGTTATTATTTGGAGTTACTTAAGCCAACGATTTTAAGTTTTCTATTTATCACACTTTATTTTTGTGTTCTTTCATTTTTTTTTTCTTTTTCTTCTCTTTCCTTTTCCACAAGATAGATCAATATCCTACTGGTTTGAAAGTCATACATTGTATATCTGGGTTTCTAGTAGTTATCCCTTACTTTTTCCCTCTATCTTTGTCTCCATCTCCCAAGTTTGCGAAAACTTCCATTAGTATCTACAGCAAGAGAAACTGACCCTAAGAGCATATGAGTATATTCTAAATCTTGCCTTTGCCAGGTCCTAAGCTTTTGAAACCTGGAAGCTAAGAATAGACTCTTTTGTTATCTGTGCTGTGCTGTGTCATTCTTCCCCTGGGGCAGTGAAGCTGCTGGGTCCTGGCTGCCTGGGCTAGGGAAGGTCACAGGGAATGGGGACACTAGGAGGAAACCCTGCTATTATCTCAAGATTTCATTCAGTCACAAATGCTTGTGCTCCGTTTGCCATCTGCAGTCAGAGCTCCATCACAGTTTCTAGGAGACTTTCTATTATTTTCTAATATTTTTTAATTAGTGAGTGGGTATATTTAGTATGTTTTTCCAAAATTACCTAATTAAATCATTTGGTGTATCACCTCTGTGATATTAAAACTCCCCTCTTAATCTCTAATTTCTTCAATTCTAATTTGCTATTTATTCAATTCAACTCATTCATTCACTCAATATTAAGAACCTATTAAGTGTCAGCTACGGTGCTTCCTGCTGGAGGAAATGTGCCACCAAACAAACAATTCCTTTCTCAAGATGCTTATGTATCACCCAATAATTATAGAGAATGTGATAACAGTTGTAATAGTGAGATGTGTTAAAAAAAAAAAAAGCAAAAAAGAGATGACCACTAACTCTGACTGGGGAAGTAAGAAATATCTTCACAGAAGAGATGTCTTTTGAGTTGGTTCTTGAACAATGAATAGGTATTTAAGTAGCAAAGGATGGGGAAATTCAAGTTGTGGGGTGGTTGGAAGCAAGTGCAATCAGGCAGACAAAGAAGCCTATGAATTCCCATTAAGATAATAGATGTGTAGTATTGTACATTTGAGAATGGAGAGATTGGCTAGATGAGGGAGTTGGGGAGAGAGGAGTAGCAAATATAAGAATAGAAAAAATTTTGCTTTGAGGGAGGGAGGGAGGGAGGGAGAGAGAGAGAGAGAGAGAGAGAGAGAGAGAGAGAGAGAGAGAGAGAGGAAAGTAAGGGAACAGGAAGGAAGGGAACAGAAGGGAACGGAAGGGAAGGGAAGAAGTGGGGTGGGGAGAACACACTTAGAACCAAGGAAACAAGCTTAGGGTTTGCAACAAACCTTTGTAGTCTTATACCACCACACTAGCAGCTCAGGCCCTCATATTTATCATATAGTATACATTTTTAAGCTAGGATTTGACTGGATGTTACAACTTCTAATTCATGCTGACACTATTAATTTAGATTGGGATATTAAAGGAGCACCTTTAAAAAAAAAGTATGTGTTCACTTTGGGATATCATAGATAGAGGTGATTATAAGGCTATTATTAAGGAGTTATTTCTTGCAGATTGTTGGAAATGTTTACCATGACCATATTCTTTGGCTCATTTTTTGGGGCAAAGGGAGTGTGGAAGGGTTTGGGGGCAGAGGTTGACTTATTGCCCCACCATTTAATAAACATCATAGACCTGCATACTATGTGTAATATCTATGAAACATTTTTAAATTGTATCTTGTGCTCTTAATGTTTTCCAAATTCAAGTGATCTAGTATATAATTGAGCCCTTTTTATGTGTATGCAATTCTCTTATGGTTCTGCAGGTGATACAACGGTGATAAGAAATCAATAGCTTATCATACATTGTAGTTCATGCAAGTAGTAAGTCAAATGTATAAATGATAATAAAACAAGCTATATATTATATAACATATATGACATGACTCATAAGAAGTGTGCTGGGTGCCTGGGAGTTTCTCCAGGACAACTGTCATCTGTGTATTGGCTCAGCATTCTGGGCTGCTTTGATCACAAGGCACTTCCATGTGGACCTATTGTTTCTGTGATGACGGATGAAAGGTAAGAGTGGGGCTGGAAAGCAAGATGGGCTGGAGCGTTGACTATTGGCAGTTAAATGCTTCTACTCTAGATATGATCCCAGCACATCTACTCATATTTAAACCCCAAAATAAGTCTTATGACTGCCTAACTTGAAGAGGGCAGGGAAGAGCTATCTTCTCATGTGTCAGGATGCAGAGAGGATCAGACATTGGTAAACAGCAATGACACTCATTCATGTGTTGTAAGATAAACACCACAAGAAGTTACAAAGAAAGGGCTAAGAGCATTCCAGAGCAGGAAGTAATCACACTCAGGATGTCATGTAATAAAAAAGATTTCTTCTGTTTTTCTGTCATAAGTGAAAGCTGTTTACTGCTTCACTTTCTTTGACCAGTGGGAAATAGCTTGCTGGGGCTCCAAATGCAATCCTTGCTCTGAAGCTGGTTGATTTGGTAGAACCGATGAGACTTCCATGCTTTCCCCCGATCTTTATTCTTTCCTTTCTCTTTTATAGATCTTAGGTATGTGGTCTAGAGAAATGGGATCTGTATAAGAGAGTTTCTGGTAGGTAGGGTTCTGGAAGGTTTCAGTCTACATTCCAAGAACTTTCCACTGCTTGTTGAAGACGTGTCTATTTTGCACCAAGGTGTGGGGGAGTGGTTAACCAAATGACTAAACCTAAGCAATTAATGTCTCCATCTAGACCTTAGATGCTTATTCACAAGACAGTCATCAGGGTGCACCCAGAAATTCAGTACAGGAATAATGGCAGTGGATCATAGTGATCTTACATAAGTAGAATAAAATATAGTCCCAGGGCTTTATAGAAAGTCAGAATACCATTAAATGAAAAACAATGAGAAACCTGGGTTTTCATTCTTCCCGTAAGCATTTTGGAGAAAGTTAGGAATTTTCACTGTCTTTCCCATCAGTTTTGTTTATCTCTTATCTGATTCTTCATTACAATTCAGTAAGAGTAAAAGGAGAGCTCACGAGTCTAATTTACTAAAATGAATAAATACTTCTCTTTCTGTTTTAAAATTAGTATGATCAATTTATCCCCCCAATTTTTTGAGTTACTTGGAAATAGATATCACTACTTATAAAAGAATGAAAAATCTCTACATTAGTTATGAACTGGGTATATATAATTAATAAAAGATAAACTGTCCATATTTTAAGAAGGTGGCTGCAGTTAAGAGATAGGAAGATTCATATTTCTCATAGTTATATTTTAAAGTGAATTTGGAATTAAAATATTTTATCGTAATACTATGATTTAAAACACGAGTATTTTTTGAAATTATTAGGAAGATTTAGACATCATTATGCAATCTTTAGAAGGGATTGAAACCATTAGTATTAAAACATAATAAATAAAACTAAATAAATAATGAAAATAAAATAATAAAAATAAATAAATAAGTAAAATCTCAGTGTCCTATCGAGAGCGTCCCCTTCTCCAGGGGGCAGCAGAGATGCCCAGGAGAGGACGGAGATCCCGGCGACTCCGGAGAGTCCTAGTTGGTCCGGGCTGTGCCCGCGCCAGGCGCAGGACTGCTGCCCCAGGGGCGGATTGGAGGGGCGGGCTGGGACAGGGGCCGGAGAAGGGGGGACTTCATAGATACGCTTTCATAGGCGACGCTCTCCGCCCGCCGAACGGGAGGCGGGGTCGCAGCAGTATTAAAGAAGCAGCCTGGAAGGAAGGAAGGAGCGAGGGAGGGACGGGAACAGTTGGAGGAGGAGCAGTAAGCTGGGCTGTGGCCACAGGAGGAGGAGCGGCCCCCGCGAAGCCACGTTTTGTTTTTATTTTCCGTGCGAATACTTCTTGCTGGCTCTTCCCGAAGGCTGATCGCGTCGTAGCCCTACGGCCCCGACCTTCCAGGTGACAGCCGGTCACCCTGGTAGGAGTCAGCTCCGCCCCCCAGTCGCCCCCTCCCGCCCACAGCCCATTCCCCGCCCAGGTCCCCGGTGCCTGCCCAAGGCGAGCGCGGCGGCCGCAGCGACTCTGCAGCGCTGGAGCAGGCGGCCGCCGGCGGTGGCGCGGGGCCCTCAGCGCTGTCCTCTGACCCTGCAGAGCCGCGGTGGAGGAAGAGGGAAGTCCGGCCTGCAGGCACGAGCCCGAGCAAGGAGGATGACGATTTAACCCGCTCTCTCCTGCCAGCCCCGTTGCCGGGCGCAACCTCGGTGCCCGGAGCTTCCCAGCCGCGCCCGGGAAAGTGCCGCATGGGGCAGGGCCGCTGAAGCGCAGAGTTCGGGGTCGCGCCGAGGCGGGCGCGGGGACCGGGTGCTGCAGTTGGCACAGTTTCGGCGGCACATTCAGCGCGGGAGTTGGGGGCTCGGCGCGCCTCTCCGGCTGCCTCGGTGCCCTCGCGAGGCGCGAGTTATGGAGCCCCCCAGCTGCATTCAGGATGAGCCGTTCGCACACCCCCTGGAACCCGAGCCGGGCGCCCCAGCGCAGGCGGGCCCGGGGAAGCCGGGCGACAAGCGGTTCCGGCTGTGGTACGTGGGGAGTTCGTGCCTGGACCGCAGGACCACGCTGCCCATGCTGCCCTGGCTCATGGCCGAGATCCGCCGGCGCAGCCAGAAGCCCGAGTCAGGCGGCTGCGGGGCGCAGGCGGCCCGCGAGGTGCTGTTGGTGCTCAGTGCGCCCTTTCTACGCTGCGTCCCCGCGCCAGGCCCCGGGGCGGCGGGGAGCTCTGGCCCCGCGGCCGCGCAGCCCAACCCGGCCGTGTTCATTTTCGAGCACAAGGCACAGCACATCTCTCGCTTCATCCACAACAGCCACGACCTCACCTACTTTGCCTACCTGATCAAGGCCCAGCCCGACGATCCCGAGTCGCAGATGGCCTGCCACGTTTTCCGCGCCACAGACCCCAATCAGGCAAGACGGCTGCTCGGCGGCGCGGGGGAGGGTCCGGCGAACCCCGGAGGAGGAGCAGGGATGGAGGCGCAGGGACCGCACTGGGGAGGACCGACTGTGGCCCCGCTGCTGGCGCGCGCCCTCCACGTGGCGCGTTTGAGCGCAGGCTGGTCCCGCTCCTCAGATCCCTGAATCTTGGAGTTTACCTTTTCGCGGGCGGGTGGGTGGGGGTGGCTGGGACCCAAAGTCGCGCAGGAGCAGGGGACAGGGAGAGAGCTGAGACCGGNGCAGGAGCAGGGGACAGAGAGAGAGCTGAGACCGGTGGTCTCGGGACAGTGGAGAAGCGGGAGAGCTCCGCGAGGATGCGAGGAACAAAGTGCGTCCCCGGAGGATCGCGGTGTCTGGGGTGTGACTGGAGATGGCATGCCTGGCCTGGGCGTTGCGTACATGCATGTGTGTGTTTAAGGGGGAATGCGGGAGAGGGTTGGGTTTCTAGAGGCCCCGCACTCACTCACGGTCTTGGTGGAGCCCTGCCCCATAACCCATTTGGAAGGTCGTGTCCTAGTCATTGCAGCACCTGCAGGTCTCGGGTCTGGTAGGCTGTTCCCTAGCGGGGCTTAGGAAAAGTTACTAGACGTCAGATTGTTGGCCAAGTACGAATCTACATTTAGATATTGAGTGGAAAGCCCTTTTTTTAAAAAAGGGTTTTTTTATACACTAATTGGAGACAAGCAATACCTACGTGGGTGATTTTAAATCAGTGTTATAGAAGAGCTCGAAATCTGTTTTCTAGTGTCATTTCTTCAGAGCTTACTACATCGGGTGTCTGTTACCAAACAGTGTATTTTTACTTCCTTAAAAACAAGAGCGATCCTTTACCTAACGGCGAGAGGAATCTAAACAAAACTCTACCACACTGATTATGTCTTCGAAAACAGGCTTAAAAAATGTGTGAAGTTTTCACCGTATCAAAAGCCTCCAAAATGCTGTTCTAAAAGTAATTATTTAATGTTTGCATTGTACTGTAGATTCTTTTGAAAAAGTGTTGTCTAAATATAAAGTTTTAGTTGCACCATGTGACTGTCCTGCTGGTAGCTGGGAAATTAATAGATGAGAAAAATATCCTATAAATAAGGCTTTAATTAACAGAATTCATTATTCTAGTATCTGTAATCCAAAGACGTTCTGTTTGTCTAGTAGTTTCTCACAAAAGGCTTTTCGCTGAGTTGAAGAAAATAAAAGCTCACTGTATTAGATTTCATCAGTTACTTGATAAACTAGTTTAATATCTAACACTCACAACTCCAATGTGAAGAGAGTAATTTTAACTTATGTGACCACTGTTATATTTATGGTAAGATACTTTATTAAAATTTATCTTAAGATCCTAAACAGGATTAAAATGAACTTCATTTTATGCTTATTTGTTCAAAACTTAGTTTTTGAAATCTTTCACCTATGTTGAAATTGGAGTGCAGCATGTTCTTTATTTCTGAAAGTTATCCCCATCTTTGATTCTATCAGTAAGGAGGAAAAACATTGCATTTTTCCAGGAATTTAAGGAACATTTCATGATTCTTGGTGGTTTATATTAAAGTTTTGTGTTTTGTTTTTTTTTCAGATCCAATTCATAACCAATCATTTCTAATTTCATTGATGGTTAAAGTTTGCTTATGGGTCATGAAACCTTGAATTCTCAACACTGGTTGTTGAGTCCCTTCTGGACTTTTTGGGAGATCTATTAAAAACATCCCCTTTTATTTGCCTTCATTATATACCAGGGTGCCAAAAAAATGTATACACATGACTTGGATTCCTCTTTTGCTATTGGTATATATTATTACAATTTTAATACAGTTTTTTCCTTTCTTAAAATGTGCGCACATTTTTTTGACACCCTCTGTATTTAGATGTTAGAGACAGAACGTGCTTTTCCTTTACGAATAATCACATGCTTAGGTTCATTTCCCCCTTTTAGTCCTGTAGGGGCAGTGGAGACCATATGGCTTTTTGATTAAAAAAATAAACAAACCCTGTTTATTGCCATTTACCAGTTGAGTCTTTGATCTGAAGACATGGATTCCTGTTTGTTCATTTGAAAGGCCAGATGTTGCCCCCTAAGGATTATCTCCAGTCATAAATCAGGGGTTGCAAACTCAAATGCCTGGGAAGAGGGTTAAGTGAGAACTGTGGAGGACTAGATAGTGGATGTCCTCTCTTAAGGGGCTATTCCGCTCCAGTAAGAAATTGCGTTAGCAGGATACCAGCCCAGTGTTGCTCCTGATTGCCCAAGAGAAAGTGGAAATCTGGACTTTTATGAATGAGTCCACATTTTAAAGTATTAACAAATATGTTCAACATTTAAGAATCTTATCTGAGCCAAACAAAACACATCTGAGGGTTGGCTTTAGAGATATGACTGCCACTTTCAACTTTTGGCATTAATATTTTTTTGTTGAGTGAACAAGTGTAGACATCAGACACAGTGTGCTGTTTGCCACGTTTGCTTCTGCATATCTGAATTCACTCAATGTGGCTCTCCTAGGAGCGCACATTAGGACCATTTTGGGGGACGCATTTATAAGTCAAATTCCCAGAAGTGATGATTTTTCATCATTTGTTAGAGGGATGGATTGTCACATTATTAGCATAACAGTATACCTCATGTAGAGTAGGCTCTGGGTGGTCCTGGGCACCCTTGAAATCAGAAGGAAAAAGATCTGCTGTTTACTTGGCCCCTGAGTTCTACATTTGAAGTGGAGAAGTATTTAGCTGAACTTTTAAAATCATCATTAAGAGAGTCTCCTAAGTGGTTTTTTTTTTTGGGGGGGGGTTGTTTGTTTGTTTTAACTTTATTGGGGAACAATGTGTTTTTTCCAGGAGTAATCAGCTCCAAATCAAGTTGTTGTCCTTCAATCTTAGTTGTGGAGGGCACAGCTCAGCTCCAAGTCCAGTTGCCGTTTTCAATCTAGTTGTGGGGGGCGCAACCCACCATCCCATGTGGGAGTCAAACCGGCTACCTTGTTATTAAGAGCACAAGCTCTAACCACCTGAGCATCTGGCCGCCCACTGGCAGCTAAGCAGCACCTCAGCTCAAGTTGTTTTCTTCAATCTAGTGGAGGGCGTAGCTCACTGGTCCATGTGGGAATCGAACCGGCAACCCTGTTGTTCAGAGCACGCGTTCTAACCAACTGAGCCACCTGGCTGCCCTCCTAAGTGTTTTTCACAGTCATGGAACAAAGTGTGGAAGGCAGCATGGAGCAGTGGCCTGCGAACACCTCCAGATAAACATGCCTCTGGTTTGTCCCTCATGCCTGTCGCTTTTCCGAAATGGCCTGTCTGTAGGATGACTATATAATTTACTATATAATGTATTCTTTAGTCTGGAACAGTTTTTATGGAAAAAGGGGGAACCACTAAAAATTACCCAAGCATAACAAATGCACACCTACTAGATCATTTAGGGCCACTCCGGATATACAGTTAAATGGCAAAATATATGTTCTTGATGAGCCACTGAAGTGGAGACAGAAACCACTGAGTGGTTTCTGTGTATAAAATGATAATGTTTTGCAGACTATCTACTTACATCTTTTTGTGGGGGCGGATCTACATGTGACTTCAGAGACTGAAGCACTGTGCTAGTAGCTTAGATCTGTTTTGGGGAGTTGCCACAGTGATGTGTCCTCTGGCTCCAGACCTTACTGGGGGGGGTCGGAGTCAACTTAAGGATGTGTGTCTGGAGAAGTGCTCAGCCAGAGCGGCCTGAGGCAAAGCTGTTTCTCCCAGGTGCAAAGAGAGGTGGGGGTCAGGAGCAAAGCAACCAACTCCAGATCAAATACATGCCAACTCAGAATGGTTTCCTGTGTGTCTTACACAGGAGGAATGTCGGCCATAGCACATTTCAATCAGACTTGGACATTTGAACTAGTAAAAGTGCTTAACTCTACATACTTTTTTTTTTTTTTTTTTAAAGATTTTACTGGGGAATTGGGGAAGGGGAACAGACAGGTAGACAAATTGCTGTTTTTGTTCTTCAGTCTAGATGTGGAGGACGTCGCTCCACTGGCCCATGTTGGTATGATCATTGTGCTCTTCCCGGGTAAGGCGATCGGTCGCTGGTCATTGGTCGGCCGCTCACAGCGGCTCTTGGCAGCTCACACTGGCTACCAGCCACTTACGTAGCTCACGGCAGCCCACTGCAGCCCCACTGCAGCCCCGCCTCTCCGGCGACTCACGGCAGCCCAGCTCCAGGTCGAGCTGCTGTTCGTCATCTTAGCTGTAGAGGGCAGTGTCACTGGCCCTCATGTGGGATCCGAACCGGGGCCCTGCTGCTCAGAGCTGGTACTCCCAAGGGAGCTTTTAACCAGCTGAGCCACTTGGCCGGCCCAACTCTACATACTTTTAAGAATCCCACTGGCATACATTGAGTTCTAGGCTTAAAACTGGTTGGGGATCCAAGAATATCTGATTCTGTACCTAAGACCTAAAATGGGTCACTAAACTTCTTCAAATATTTATCCACTTTCAGAAAGAGGCTATATAGCATTATCTCAATTTCCCTATTAGAAAGCAGAAATTGTTTTATGTTATGTATATTTTACCAAATTAAAAAAAGCAAGTGTTGCTAGTGTTTATAAACATTGTAAGAGTTAAAGGTGTTAATTATCATTTGCATGAGACTCTTAGCATGAAAATTACATATCATAATTGTAGAATGAGCTATCATTTAAAAGAAAAACATGATTGCTATAATTTCCATTGATTTTGTTTATGTGTACATTTCTTGAAGCTTGCAAGAATGTAGTTTCCAAGACATTTTACAAATTGTATTCCTAACACTAAAAATGCACTTGATGCCAGTGTTTTCCAGATCTCAGTTCTCTAAATCTGTAGATTTTTTGTTCCTCTTAAAGTATTTTCTGAGCTTTATTCAGGTAACCAATTTTCAACTGAATTATTGTCAATCTATTTCCAAAGGGTCATTTCTCAGTTCTTCCTCACAGGTGATGGTCAGTGGCTTTGGGAATATATTAATATTAGTCAGTAAACCAGAGAAATAGGAACCTGGAAATTTTCATAGTT
The DNA here is from genome assembly GCF_001890085.2 of Hipposideros armiger. Classification (NCBI taxonomy): domain Eukaryota; kingdom Metazoa; phylum Chordata; class Mammalia; order Chiroptera; family Hipposideridae; genus Hipposideros; species Hipposideros armiger. The sequence goes on from NW_017732156.1 coordinate 409,392, forward strand.
CCCTCCCTCTGCTTTCTGTGTAGTTTGTGCTATTCTGGACAGGTAGACCTCTTGCTCCTGTTTGCTGTAGCCATTTCTTTTTTTGTCCTTCCTGCTCCTGATCTGAGGTGGAGGTTAATGTACCCTGGCTCCATAGTAGAATCTTAACTGCGATATCTGGAGGAAAGGTAAAAATGTGTGTCCAGAGCTTCCCAGTTGTGAGGGAAAGTTGTAATAAAGATTGAGGCTGTTCAGTATCAGGACTTGTTTATCATAAGCCAGAGGCTTTCCAACTTGACTGTGTGTCAGAAACACCTGGAGGGCTTGATAAAACAGATTGCTGGACCTCACCCTCAGTTTCTGATGCTAACAAGTTCCGTGATCTTGCTCAGACCACTGGCCTGGGGACCACAGTTTGAGAACCACTGCTCTCAGTAATTTTGTTCATGTGGTTGGTTGGTTATTTTTGTTCCCTTGGTTACTATGACAGTCGTTCTCAGACTTGAAAGTTCAAGGTGAGTGTGATGAGGAATAATATTTAACTACAGAAGATTTTTATGAAACTCTTTATTCTTCTAGCTTAATAGCTTTGCATGTCTTCTTCCCTTGATAGTCATTATTCAGCCAGGCATCATAAAACTATCCATATGTTGAAAGAAAACTTGACTTTTCCAGCAAAAGTTTGAAGCTCTGCAGATGGAATAAACAATTTTTGGGGAATACATCCTAATGTTATGTTTTGATAAGATTTTGCAAAAATTAAAGCTTTATTTGCATCTAGAGAAATAACAGCATTCAGCAAGTTTGATGTATTGGCTATTAAGAAAATCAGGCAAAAGAAATAAATATTTGACAATTTGGTGAATAAAATGATGATGGCCATCTGAGTAATCATTGCAAACAATTCTGTTAACTCCTTAAAAAAAATAATCTAAGGGCCTTTGTCTTGTTAAAATCATCTGGATGGTTGTTTTAGAGTTCCATTTCATTCGGGCTATTGTTGGTATGTCTGAATAAAGTCAACAAGCAGTTACTTAGATGTAGTCCCTTGTAAAATGAGAGACAGATTAATTATAATTTACTGTAATAGCATATTCAGAATTATTGACCATGAAAGGATTTTGCTTGAAATGTGATCTACTTAAAATGTTAACACAAATTTAATAACTCATTGGGAGGCATCAACTAAGGATGTCATTGGCTTGTTAGTCTAAGGTTGTAATGTGATACTGTACACTACAGTATATCTATCTAAGTAGCTTTTTAATGCATTTCCAGAAAAGTTAACATTGAGCTCTGGCTGGGTGATGTCACTGCCGTTAGTGCATTTCCTAGGTTATCACATTTTATTTTTATAGTAACTTTGTAGAGTATCCCCTATACCCACACCCCATTTTACAGATGAGAAAACTGAGGTATTGAAAGTTAAATTATTTCCCTGAGGACAAAAGTCTTATAATAATACAAGCTGATTCCAGTCCAGGCCAACAGATTGTAAAGCTCTTCTCTTCTCTGCTACTTTAGAATGCAGCTGTTGAAAAATTAGTTTTTAGTTGTTAGTGTTATAAATTTTTATGCTATCGTTTTTTCCTACTCTTTTTTTCATGTGGTAGTTTTACTTTTTTCTAGCTTTACTGAGGCATAATTAACAAATAACAATTGTATATGCTTAAGGGTGCAATGTGATGTTTGGGTATATGTATCAAATGAAATGATTACCACAATCAAGCTAATTTATATATCCATCACCTCGCAAGGCTATAGGTTATTATTTTTATTTTTGTGGTGAAAAAACGTAAGATCTCTTTTAGCAAACTTCAAGTACACAATGTGGTATTATTAACTATAGTCACCATGCTGTCTGTCCATTAGCTCTTCAGAACTTATTTATTCTGCATAACTGAAAGTTGGCACCCTTTGACCAATATCTCCCCCTTTATCCCATCTGCAAGACCCTGGCAACCGCCATTCTACTCTCTGTATTTATGAGTTGGATTTTTTATATTCCATATATTAGTGAGATCATGCAGTATTTGTTCACTTTTCACTACTTTTTTTTTTATTTTAAAAATTTTACTGGGGAGTTGGGGGATGGGAACAGCATTGGCGAATCGGGGAAGAGGAATAGACAAATTGCTGTCCTTTGGTTCTTCAGCCTAGTTGTGGAGGACGTCGCTTCACTGGCCCATGTTGGTATTGTGATCATTGTGCTCTTCCCGGCTGAGCAGATCGGTCGCCGGTCATTGGACAGCTGCTCACGGTACTTCTCGCTGGCTGCGGGCTGCTCTCACTGGCTGCGGGCCACTCACGGTAGCTCACGGCAGCCCACTGCAGCCCCACTGCAGCCTATACCATCGCTGGCGACTCACAGCAGCCCAGCTCCAGGTCAAGCTGTTGTTCACAGTCTTAGCTGTAGAGGGCACAGAGTCACTGGCCCATGTGGGAACTGAACCGGCGGCCCTGTTGCTCACAACTCACTTTCTCAAGCCGATTCTTAACCAAATGAGCCACTCGGCCGGCCCACTTTTCCCTACTTTAATATTTGAAATTCTCCACAGTTAAATATACTTATTAAATTTGTAAAATCATAATGAATGCTGAATGCATGCTTGGATCTAGTTATGCCAGTATGTGCTTTGGTTTTAATGGGAAGTAAAATGTCTGTATGATTTGTTAGGCTGGAGAAGCTGACCAGCTAACTTCTTAAACCACTGGAAAAGGTTTAGGCTAAGTGAGGGGATGTTAAGATATAAAGGGCTGTCAAGAAATAGATTATAATACCATCAATTTTTACATTGCTTTAGTATTGTTATTAGAAACTAGACAGAGATCTGAACCTGCTTTAAATTAGATAAAAGAATTACAGATGAATATAGAAAGGTCCTCCTACTACCACCACTAGCCTATGTTCATGCTAACAGGCCTTTGCAAAATCCATATGAAACTAAAATAAAACCAGCAATGGTCAACAGCCTTGGGAGGAGCCATCAGGCAGGGACAAGGACCAGATCCCAGATCAGTTCTCAGAAGAGGGAAGATCAGCTTTCATAACTGGAACTTAATCAAAGAAACTCAATCAAGCAGATAGTGCACAATATTTAAAGAGTTTGGCAGTAGGCATTGGTGGTCTTCCAAGTGATTAACAGAACCAGGGCAGTCCAACAAGGTATCCCAACAAGCATGAAAAGCATGTGCCTGGATACCTAAGGGGAAGACGTATTTGGAGAACCAAGCAGGAAGGCCATCAGTTTAATTTCAGGTAAACTCAGGGAAATCTCTTGGGCTGCCCAGCTAATGAGAATTAAATGGCTGAAACCAGCGCAAGAGGTGAATTGAAAAAGCTGGGATCCATCCAGGACCCGTAAACAGATTTGCTTATTGGTTTGTAAAAGGCTCAAGCCAGAAATGTATTCGTTCAGATTATGTAACCTATTATGGCCCAAGTCATAAATGTATTTGTTCAAATTATATAACCTACTACATTATGTATAATGTATATTAATATACTATTGTGAGATACAAAAGACTACTTGATTTGCTCAACCTGGAACACTGTTTGACCTAGAATTTGAGTTGATAACAAACTACTCACAACTTATATACTATTGATAGTACAGTGTTTTATGGTTCTAACTTTGAGAATTTTAGAAACTCGTAAAAATTCACAATAGTTCCAAAGTGAAGACTGTTCCGCTGGTTAGGGACATCCACAAAATACAAGAACTAGAGCAGTACATTTAGATTCTATGTTTAGCCAGGAATATCTCATTACGTACTTGTAAATCCTCTTTGTAACCCAACCTCAAACAAGAAATGAAACTTAGAATACATTAGTAAGTTACAAAATAATAACTCCCATATCCTTTTGGTGGAGCTGCGAAAACCTGTGTAAAAATAATCTGAAATTAAACCAACCAAAATTTTGATACCATGGATTTTTCTTTTCTGTCATACAATCATAGAGCATCAGGGATATATTAAACAACATCTGAAAGTTTAAACCCATAGCTTTCCAAACTTACAGTTGTTCACAATCCTTTTAAAGGTAAATTAAGATGTGAACATAATTATTTCACTGTTACTTTATTTAAATATGTTTACAAAATGTGGATATAAATTTTACATACTTATAGCTCTAGCTTTTAAACAACTCTAAAACCAAAAGCAATTTACAAAATCCCCACAAACACAAGTATAAAACCAGTAACATTTATACTAGCAACCTAAATTCAATGTGATGAAAGATTATTTTCCAAACACATGACATGCCACTGCATGCTATGTATAGCACAGGTTCAGCATGCTGATGTTAGTATGGACCCTGTGATTTTTTTTTGGGGGGGGAACCACTTTTTTCTACTTGAACTCCTTCAAAATTTCTGTATATCATCCCATCAGGTCATTGGACTTTAACCTTAAATCTTGCATATTCTTTTCTCTTTAACCCAAGGTAATTAAGAAACTATGACTTGGTGCCAATGTTTCTTGTTTTGTTGTACATGCTGTATAATGATGGTAAAATGCATTATTTTTATATTTTATAATTTTATACTTTACACTATATAATTATATATACTTTTATGTCACAATAAATAGCTTAATAGGTTATACTTTGTAATACTTTATAATATTTATATACTTTATAATTCAATAAAATATATTCAGATGCATTGTTGTACCTGTTCTTAAATACATATCCTAAAGATTCTTTACTCTAAGTTAAAGTAGATATAAATGTTACAAATGGACTTTTATAGTTTTACTCCCCTGCTATTCCTAAGGACACTACATAAAAGATACAACAGAGTTCAGCTTCATCATTTGTTAGGATGGTGAAGTTCAGCTTCACGTAATTTCTCAAGTATTCTTACTTAAGCCCACCTTATAGTTTAACAGAGTTCGTTATCTCTTTTTTGCTTACCCTACCATAATTACCCAGCATTTTATTCTATCTTTAGGAATTATACTGTAAACTTCTAGGAGCCAGTTTAATAATAAAAACAACAACAACAATAATAGTGATAACAAATATGTATTAATAATAATAAGTATGTTATAATACTGCTTGCTGGACTGTCACATCAGAGTTTCTGATTTAGTAAGTCTGGGGCGAGGTTGAGAATTTGCATTTCTAACAATTCCCAGGTGATGTTGATGCCGCTGGCCCAGGACCACACTTGGACAACTACTGCGCTAGACTAGGGGATGGCAATCTATGGTCTTTATTCTTGTAAATGTAGTTTTATTGAAACACAAGCCCCCTCACCTGTTTGTATATCATCTATGGCTGTTTTCATGCTACAATGGCAGTAGTGACTATTTTCAACCAAAACTACATGACCACCCAGCCCCAAATTCTTATTACGTGGCTCTTTACAGAAAAAGTTGGCTGACCTCTGATCTTATCAGTTTGATAAAAATAAGTATTTTTATCCAGTTTTATAGGTGAGAAAACTAAGTCTGTCATTTTTCTGAGGACACAAGCTTGCAAGTAGTAGATCTGGGTCGCCAAACCCCATGGACTTTCTGAAACCCACTTGGTAAATTTTTATCAATGGCCCTCAGATTTATCACTGCAGCCCAGCCCTCTTCTCTGAGCTCCAGCTCTTTTCAGTATCTAACCACTTACTTGACATCTGCACTTGAATATGTACTTGCTAGTGCAGGTAACCTAGGGATTATATTTGAGTTCTACTTTTCACTCCCCAAGTTCAGTCCTGGAGGGAAGTCATGTTGACACTGCCTCCAAAGCTTAGGTTTAATATGCCTCCCCATCACCACTGCACCCACGGGGTCTAACCCCAATCATCTCTTACTAGGACTGCTAGACTCGTCTCAACTATATCCCCTGTTCTCCTCTTGGCCTCCTATCAATTATCCCTTCTTCACGGGAGCAATAGGAGTGGTCTTTGTAAAACACAAACCAGAGTAGGTTTCCTCTTCACCCAGAGTAATATGCAAATCCCTCCTTGTGATCCTTTATGACTCTGCCCCATGTGGTCTCTCTATTCTCACCTCAGGCTGCTACTCCAGCATGCTCTCTACCATTCAGCTGCCCTTAAGCCAGCCCAACTCTGAGATCATTGCAAAGCCTTTGCATATGCAGTTCCCATTCTTTGCTAGATTAGCTTTTTCACAGGTGTCAGTCCTTTGCTTACCTCACAATTGTCATTTCCTCAGATTGGCCTGCAGTGACCCGCTACCTAATGAACTAGGTAAGTATCCATTTTTTTTCACTTCTATCTCAGCTCTGTATTTGCTTTCCTTTTGCCCTTTAAACATTTAAAATTAAAATTTTAACACTTTCTGGGGGTACAGTCACCACCTCTACAATGTAAACCTCCATGGGGAGAGAGATCTTGCTCATTCAGTTATATGCCCAGGACCTAGTTTTACAGTAGGGATTCATTTGAACACATTGAAATTAAGTTGAGTAAGAATTGGTCCCTGATCTCAAGGAATTTAAGTCCACGGGCAGAGTTAAAAGTTTACTGGCAAGGATGTTCATTTGTTCCCATATTTGTTGCCTTTGGTTATCATTAACAAGTGTTGATTGTATTGTTTGTACAATATTATTATTGTCTTGTTAGGGATGTTTATAATTTTAGAACATCGTACTGCTTATAATAAATGAGATGACAGGGTGGGCATTTTTTAAAATAAGTGAGTTATGTAGCTTCTGAAAAAATTTTGTAGACTAATTTGAGATGGATTTTTTTTCACCCCTTTCAAAACACAGGAAGTTTACTAGCCCTGTCAGCATGAGAACAGACATCTCTGTGGCCTTTTCTTTGAATAACATGAATTGAGCATTCAGGCATCTGGAAGGTGATGAGCAAGAATAGGGTTGTGAATATATCCTTGCAATAACTGGATTATTTTTCAGTTTCAATTCAGCTCAGTTATTTGGCTTCTCAGTGGAAACATGGTCTCATTTGGAAGACTACTTAAAACAGTTGAACAATGTTTTGAATGGATTCTGTAAGTTTTTACTCCAAAGTCTAAAATTGACTATTTTCTTAGGCCCTGATTTTTTAAAATTAAATTTATTGGGGGGACATTGGTTAATAAAATATATGGGTTTCAAGTGTACAATTCTATAGTACATCATCTGTATATTGCATTGTGTGTTCACCACCCGGAGTCAAATCTCCCTCTGTCGCCATATATTTGACCCCTTTTACTCTTTTCTATCTCTCTTCCTACCCCTTTTCCCCTTGGTAACCACTAAACTGTTGTCTGTGTCTGAGTTTTTGTTCGTTTGTTGCTTTCAATTTTATATACCACATATAAGTGAAATCATACCGTTCTTGATTCTTTCTGTATGACTGATTTCACTTAGCATGATAACCTCAAGATCCAAACATGTTGTCACAACTGGTAGTATTTCATCTTTTTTTATGGCTGAGTAATATCCCATTGTGTATATGTACCACATCTTTATCCAATCATCTATCGAAGGATATTTTGGTTGTTTCCATGTCTTGGTCATCATGAATAATGCTTCAATGAACATAGGGGTACATACTCTTATATCTTTATGGATAAGTGTTTTCAGATTTTTTGGGTAGATACCCAGAAGAGGGATTGCTGGGTTATATGGTAATTCTAGTCTAAATTTTTGGAGGAACCTCCATACTATTTTTCATAATGGCTGTACCAATTTACATTCCCACCAGCAGTGTATGAGGGTTCCTTCTTCTCCACAGCCTCTCCAACACATATTATTTCATGTCTTGTTGATGATAGCCATTCTAACAGGTGTTAGATGGTATCTCATTGTGGTTTTAATTTTTATTTCCCTAGTAGCTAGTGAAGTATATGTGTTGACTATTTGTATGTCTTCTTGATAGAAGTGTCTGTTGGGGTCCTCTGCCCATTTTTTAATCTCATTGTGTGTTTTTTTTGTTGTTGAGTTGTATGAATTCTTTATATATTTTTGTATATTAGCCCCTTATCCGAGGCATTGTATGGAAATATCTTCTCTTTGTTTTGTTGATGGTTTCTTTTGCTGTGCAGAAGCTTTTTAATTTGATATAGTCCAATTCATTTATTTTTGCTTTTACTTGCCTTTCAAATTCATAAAAACCTTTCTAAGATGAAGATCCATTAGTTTAGTACCTGTGTTTTATTCTATGCATTTTATTGTGTCAAGTCCTATATTTAGGTCTTTGATCCATTTTGAGTTAATTTTTGAGTGTATGGTGACAAATAGCAGTCTAGTTGCATTCTTTTGTATGTGGCTTTTCAATTTTCCCAGCACTTATTGAAGAGGCTTTCTTCTCTACATTGCATGTTTTTGGGTCCTTTGTTGAAAAAAAATATATATATATATACATATATATATATATATATATGTATATATATATTTTTGTGGACTCTCAATTCTGTTCCATTGGTTTGTGTGTCTGTTTTTCTGCCAATACCATGCTGTTTTGATTATTGTCACTTTGCAGTATAATTTGAAGTCAGGGAGTAGGTTACCTCCAAGCTTATTTTTTTCTCAGGATTGCTTTGGCTATTTGGGGTCTTTTGTGGGTTCATACAAATCTGATGACTTTTTGTTCTATTTCTTTAAGAAATGCTTAGCCCCTGATTTTTAAGCCTTATCTTAAAAAGGGCAAGGAGGGTCCAAGAGGTGTCTCAAAAATATATTTTTAATCAAAAAAGAAAACAAATGAATGGAGAGGAGATCCACCAGGGTGAGACCAGGGATGGGAAAGAAAAAAGCTGTGCCGATGTCCACGGTGAACTATTCACTGATAATAAGATGTAGGATTTATATTCTGGATTTCTTTGCTTAAACAGCATATCCTTAATACAGAGTCATTACTTCCCTTGTATTCATTTCATCTAATGTTGATAATAAGAGTAGTTGATAGGTTGAGTATAGTGTTTAGTGGCCCCGGGGGCATGAACCAAGCTACAAGTGAGATGGCATTCATGTTCTGCAGTGCAACATTCATGTGTTGGGGCTCTACTCTACAGAAAAAACAACACAAGGAAAGATGACTTTATTTTTCCAGCAAAAATTGAAAAGTGCTGCAGTCATTTGCTTTTATAAGCCCCCTGGCTCTTCCTTTCCCTCTCAAAAAGGGACATTTTCTCCTCATCCCTTCATTGCCTTCAGTCAAAATCTGTTTACCAGGCCAGCTGAGTGGCTCATTGGTTAAGAGTTGGCTTGGGAGTGCGAGCTCTGAGCAGCAGGGCCACTGGTTCAGTTCCCACATGGGCCAGTGACGCTGTGCCTTCTACCGCTAAGATGGTGAACAATAACTCTACCTGAAGCTGGGCTGCCGTCAGTCGGCAGCAACGGTGTAGGCTGCAGTGGAGCTCCAGTGGGTTGCTGTAAGCTACCGTGAGTGGGCAGCTTGTGTGAGCGGCTGGCAGCTGGTGACAGCTGCCGTGAGCCACTGTGAGTGGCTGTCCAATGGCCGGCGACCCATCTGCCTCAGCCGGGAAGAGGGCAATGATAATACCAACATGGGCCAGTGAAGTGACATCCTCCACAACTAGACTGAAGAACAAAAGGACAACATGTCTGTTGCCCTTCCCTGATTCCCCAATGCTGTTCCCTCCTCCTAGTCCCCAATAAAATCTTTAATAATAATAATAATCTGTCTGCCTATGAGCATCTCCACATTTCTTTAGTGATTGGTGTCTACCAGGGGATAGGAGATTCCCTTTTGCTCCACTTAGGAAGCAGCGTGTGTTTTCTAAATGAGCTCTGTTTTGTCATCCTCCTTTATTATTGATTGAAATGATTTTTGAAAACCTACTTACTATTAGTAAGCTTGGCTTGAAGACACAGATATTGCTGATGGTGCATTGTTCAAAATAGCAAATGTAGCTGCTTATTAAGGAAAAAGTAGTTTCAAAACGTATTTGCCTATTTACTAAAGGTTGTTTTCTTTTGCTTGTGGAGTGGAGGATAAACTCAGGAGGCACTTCGGTAGAGGGACAAGCTGTAATGTACATATTGAGAATTACAGGTGATATTTGTTAGCATTGGGCTTGAGTTACCCTGTTTACATTACCCTGTTTACTGAGGAACCGGTCAGGTTAATAGCTTTGGTGTACATGTTATTGTACCAATTAATAGCTTCTCTGGGAACCTTGTTTGCCATGACTTTGCTGATTTTTCTTCTGAGAGCAGAATTAATTCTGGACATTGACAGTGGGAATTGACATCTATATGCCCTATAATTTTGTCTTATCTGCTTACATTTTCCAGATGATTTATTTTTAAAAGTCATCCTGCAACCATGAAAGAGAATACAGCAAAGGCTTTGTGTCAACTTAGATCTCCATAAAGCAAGTGGAGACTTTGAACTGACTAGTTTACTAAAAATTGATGATTAAAAAAAAAAAAAAAGTTTCTTTCCTTAACATACCTGACACTGCAAAGGGCTTTGTATATGTTTTCAGTTTTTGGTTTTTACTCTTGAATGAACAAAATGTTCATTTGTGTAATGCAGATAGGATAAACACAGGAAAACCTATCCTTCACTCATATGATTCTCTGTTTCGAACATGTTCACATGATCCTTCTCAAAAGAAGTGAATGAGTCCTGCTTGAGTCTTCATTTGCTGTTTGGTGGCTTTTCAAAGGAGAGAAGACCACTTATTATTGACAATGCAGGTGCAACAATGTGGAACAGAGATGACAGACGGCCAGCTAGAGAACCCAGACTGGACGTGGGAGATGGAAGCCCTGGCCCCCACCTCCCATAAGCAATCACAGAATAGGAACAATCTGTGAGTCTGGATCATGGGTTTCCTAGTTGTTCCTTTGTTCATTACCTCATTCGTTCAGTCGCTCCTTCCTTCAACCATCTATTCAATGTTTTCTATGTACCTGGTACTACACAGGATACGGATATGGAATGGTGTAGAAAATAAATGGATTCCCCGCTTCATGTATCTTATAGTTTTGTGGAAGAGTGAAACAAAACTAAGGAAAGAGGAACTGCATAGTGTAGTATCCAATTGCCTTGGCTCTGGAGTCTGATTGCTGGGACTCAGAGTTCTACCACAAATGGCTCCATGGCCCGGGGCAAGCTGTTCCTCTCTGTACTTTGCTCTCCTGATCTGTATGGAGATGATAGGATTGTTCTGAGGATTAAGTGAACCCATTCATAGAAAGCATTTAGAACAGTGCCATATAGCAAGTGCTCTGTAAATGTTAGCTACGTATCCACGAATATCCAATTTCAAATTGTGATAAGGGCTATGAAGAAACAGAATGTGATGCTGTAAGGAACAAAATGCAGAAACTTACTCTAGATTGGGTCGTGTAGTAAATAGATTCTCCAGCTCCCGTTCAATCAAATCTTATTTTTTTTCTTCAAGTTATCTCTCCCTCTGCCACTCAGCCAGTATGCTACAGGAAAGCTGGCCCCATCCCCAGCTCCAAGGTGGGAAATGCCATTGACTTGTCTAGGATCCAGGCACAAGCCAGTTTGTAATGTTGTACCTGGAGATTTAGGGACCGTGTCTCCATTTGTACCAATGCAAGAGGAGAGAAATTTGGTTGGGGTCCCTGAGAAAGTTTTCGCCTTAGTTTTTGTTGTAGACTTAAAGCCTGGAACTGTTATAGTTATGTTACTACCCGAGTGATGATGAGGCTCACACACTCTTGAGGAACCTGGGAGAAAATGCACCTGAACTCTGATCGGAGCAAGCCTTATTACTACCGGCCTGCAGGCTTTTTCACTTTATGAGAGTTGAGTTGAGTTTTCTGGTACTTGTAAGTGAAAAGCAAGACATGACTTAGGGAAAGAAGCTCTCTTGTGGAGATTACAATGAAGGGTGACTCTCAGGCTTGCTGACTCTTTACTAATGGGTGGGTTTCATATCATTTACAGATATGAGGAAAGTTGGTTGGAGGAGTTGGGGAGAAACAAGCTTTAGGGGCAAAATCAAGAGTTTTCATTTGTATAATGAGAGGGCTGGATTTCAGCAGTGATTTGCATACTTTTTCTGACCAAAGACACTTGAGAGAGATGACATCCTTCCATCAGTAATTATGTTTTCTGCAGCTTTGACAACCATTTTCATCAATATTGGGGCCAATGAAATCAGAATCTCAGCAGGGCAGGGAGGGTGATATGTGGGTGTTTTTCAACCTGATAGCACATAACAACCTCGTGAGGAGTTTAAGAAAAGTATACATGTCTGCTAAGTTGTTGGGCTCCTCCCCAGATATGTTAAGTAGAATCTCTAGGATGAGACCCAGGCATCTAGTATTTAAAAACTGATAACTGGGATGCAGCCAGCTTGGCACTTGTGTGCAGCCTAGATTTGGGGAACCATTGCCTTAAGAGGTGCAATGCCCCTTCCTGTATGAGGATTTTTTATTTAAAAAAAAATTTTTTTAGCTGAGCCATCCTGCCACCTGGTGGCAGCTCAGTGGCAGCTCAGCTCGGGCTGGGCATCGAACTGCTGTTGCTCAGAGCTCGCACTCTTGAGCGAGCTCTTAACCAACTGAGCCACTTGGCCGGCCCCTGTATGAGGATTTTGATTACAACTCTAGGAACCAATGGTTAGTTTAAGCTCAGGACATAGCAGGACCCATAGGAGTAGGCACAGCACAGTCTTATTAAAATACCTCAGCTGCCATCATGACACTATTGCTTCTTGGCACCACCTCTGGTCAAATTGTTATGACATGTATTCTTTCTGTTGAGTCAAAACACTATATCTGACTGCAGGCATATTGGCAATATTACAAGTGAATTAACAGTTACCAAATGCTTGGGTTTTTGATTGATGGTTATTTGAACATCTGTCACTTAAACAGCTGTTAAAATATCACTTTACATACCAGTGGCTGGGTAAATTCCATGAGAAATGAGGTGACAGATCAGCCTTGAGTAATAAAGTTATGTTCTGCAGTTGTTGCATGGACACTATTATCAAGCTCTGCCAAAACTGAGTAATACCAATATATGACATCTGTTGTCAGATAGTCAGAAAGGGTCTGGAGAAGAAAAGAGTCAAGGACACAGTGAAGCCTAATTAGGAGCAGTGGGAAGTGCGATGTCTGTGATGGGGATGAGCCGAGGAGGGTACTGGCTCCAAGGCTGAGACAGGACCCCCAAATAATGAGATGCTCTGAAAGAAGAAATTGCTCTAATGAACGTAATTAGGCTTTACTTATGGTCATTTGGGGCTGCATTGGCAGCCAGGCAATTTGCCCAAGGTGGTAATGCTGCTCTCAGCTTTGGAAAATGATACTCCAGGCATTTTTTGGGGGAATTTAGCTCTGCTTTGTCACACCTTTTTTTTTAATATTTTTATATATTTTTTCCCTCAACCTCCATCCTCATAGGTTTATGAGTATGGAAGGAGAACATACAGTCCCGGAAGGAGGCAGCAACATATTAACTCTATCACCTAGTAAGAGATTGGTTTCTGATTTGACTTCCTCAGAAAGAAAAGAAGATGTAAACATAGCATTCTTCTCTTGGCTTATTTATTTTTGAGGTAATACATACATTTTGGTAGTTATCTTAGGTATCATCTTAAGTTTTAGAACATTGGACATATTTGCATTTGTTCCTCTAGTTCAATTTGCTGTCCATAATTAAATTGGCTTTTAAATTTAAAGATTAATTGATCTGAGAAAAGCAAAACTAATAATGGTGTCAGTGTAGGGTTTTTTGAGGGTGATTTTTGGTTATGTGTTAGACAGTGGAAGCCATGACAATCTCGTCGTTGTCAGAGTGTTTTAATTTCCTTGTCACCACCATCATTATCAGCTCCACCATGGCCCTGAACAAATATTGGGTGAGCTAATCAAGTGTGAGATTGGCGAGTTAGCAAGCAGGCATGAGAGATTTAAGTGATTTCTACAGAAACAGGTGGACAGTGGACAAGCATGAGCTTGTGTTAATTATGAGGGGAAGCTGTTGAGAGAACACACATTACTGGGGGTCCTCCCTAGTCCCTGACATGAGATCTGCACTGTGTCTTCAAGAATTTGGAAGTTTCAGGGCCTAGTTCTAGAGTTTAGAAAAAAATGACAGATAGTTAACACTTAAGGTTTTTGTTCCTTAATGAAATGTCACTCTTTATCGGTCGGAGACTTTTTTTTTTTTTTTTTTTAAAGCTGAGCCATCCTGCTACCTGTTGGTAGCTCAGCTGCTGCTCTGCTCAGCTCAGCTCGGGCTGGACTCGAACCGCTATTGCTCAGAGCTCAAACTCTTGAGCGAGCTCTTAACCAACTGAACCACTCGGCCAGCCCTGGTTGGAGACTTTTTAAAGTCAATACATCTACCTGTATGAAGCAAATGAAGAACTCAGTGATTAGGAAAGTTTAATGGTTGTGATTGTTTTGTCATTCTGAAACTTCTAGGAATATGTGGCATTTATGGGTTTAATCAAGTTAAAAACTTATTTCTGTGGCTTCGTGGTGATTTCCAAGGTGCTCAGAAATGTAATCATGCCACTGTGAAAGAACGTGTTGGTAGAGCTGGAAAGTTTATAGCTCTGGGTAATGTTTTGAAGTTGTATTATTAAAGAAATTTATGGCTCCATTATATATGGAGATGGGAGCTTAGAAGCATACGGTAATTGAAATCCACAGGTTGTCCTTTACTTGGAGTCGTTTCTGGACTGTGATGAGGAACAAATAAACATTGTCTTTAAATCCTTTATCTTTTGAGTTATCACTTGCAGTTTTAAAAAATGCCCTATGTATTGAAGATTCTAAGGTGTTAAAAAATGTCTTTAAAAAGTAGTAAACTGAATATGAGCTCCTGATTACTTTGCTGCCTACTTTCTGTGATACAGACGCTCACTGGGCCCCAAACATATGGCAGAATATTAAATGCATTCTTTTGTAAGCTAGTGGCGTAAGTAATCATGATGGTATTGGAGGTGATAGTCAAAAATTATGTTGACTATTCATGGAAACAGATTAGAAATGGGTGCGGCTTAATCTTGTATAATGTTAGCGTCCAGTCTGTAGACTGTGTAGTTATTGATGGGGTAAATTTAGCTCAACTCTTTGCCTCAGTCGTTGTTTCTCTCCTTGCTTGGGCCCAACCCACTTACTCAGAGAATGCTCAGGCTCCCTAACACGGCTTCTGTTTTGCCCCTTACCCCTTTCCCCGCTCGGTACGGCAGTTCTGCCTTCCAGCCTCTCTGAACTTCTCATTCCTGATGCCCGCCTGGCCTTTAACGTGTTTATGTTCATGCGCTGGTCCTTTTGTTGAGAATGTCCTCTTATCCATCATTCTGGTGGTGTTATCCCCTAATCTTTACAAACGCCACTCAAGTCACATTGTTTTGTATAACATCGTCTTTGATATCAACCTCCAGCCCCCACTTGAAGGTTACATTTTCTTTTGGGCTCCTCAACTCTGTATTTATAGCTTTAGTCTTCTTATTGTTCATTTGCAAGCCTTTCTTCACTACTAGTTTGTAAACTCACTGAAAATTGAGACAGTGCCATTTTTGTACCTTTAGCATCCAGGACAATGACAAATATGTCAGCACTCATTATATGCTTTGTTGAAATAATTTCAACAAAATGAATGTATTTTTTGTTGTTTTTGAGTGTTTCCTTTCTGAGGAGGACTGTGCTGTCTCCAGCAGCATAAGAACTGTGACATTTGACATGGGCCTTAAAAGATTTATATTGCAGTTGGAAGAGAAAAGACACACAGGGAAAATGTTAAATAATTAAAGACAGTGAATGGTACTACCAGTGTTTTAAGAAAGAGAACCTGGAGAAAGCATATAGATCCTCAAAGAGTAAAAGATGTTATATTTACACAGAAGAGGAAGTGGGATAGAGATATATTTTGGAGGAGGAAAGGCAAAAACAAACAACCTCCCCCCCCTCCAAAAAAACCCAAAAACCCCAAAACCCAAAAAACAGCAATGCCAGAGTATGGAGCTAGATGGAATTGGGAGAATTGGCAAATTACTTAAAGTGTCTTTTCTTCTTCTATAATATAGTAGGAATAATATTAGTACCTATCTCACAGAATTATGAAAAAGAGGTGAGATAACTCATATAAAGCATTTAGCATAATGCCTGAAACAACGGAAATGCTCACGTGATGTCAATTTGTTATTACTATTGTTATTATGGTTGTTATCTTTAAATTGTAGTGGCCAGGCATAAAAACACACTTTTATGAGGAACCATTGAAAGCTAAGTCATGCAATCAGTCAGAAATACAGCTGCAGAAGATAAAAGTAAGGAATCAGGAATCAAATTAGCCAACAGGAAACTGGGAATGAATGGGTATCAGGTCAGTGTAGGGGTAAGGGAAAGGCGGAGCAGTTGGAAGAGCAGGTGAGAACTGGCCACAAAGAACTAGTGAAAAGAAGGTGACTTTGAAGCTAAGGCAATGCTTGCCTGAGGCTGGTAAAAAATAGAAAAATGGTCGCTTTCTTCTGAGGCTGGAGTGACCATAGAGTGTGACCAAGGCAGGACCTGCTGGTGGGAGCAGGTGTACCGAATGGGTGAGCTGGTAATTAGGGGGACTTGTGCAAAGTGGGGAATTGCAGTAAGGGCAGATTGTGACAAGAGATAGAGTAGCAGTGGAGGTAAGTAGGGAGATTGTTGAGGTAAAAGAATGGCTGAAAGCTTTATCAGAAACAGGACCCCAGTTTAAATTTACCTAGTGCTGTCTCTGTCTACTGCCAAGGTCAGCATTCCCTAGATGGGCGTCAGTCTCATAGGCCCTGGGGGAGTCCACAGCCACTTACATGGCTGGTCTTTCTCCAAATATTAGACAGCTCCTATGCTTTCAGTATTTCAGCTTTAGTAGACTTTTCTTTTTTAAAGCATGAGAAGAAAGCTGGTATTATTATGCTCGTGGAAACGTTCAGGATTTTTGTCATGCAGTATATCCAAAACATATTGTACCTAAGGTGTATACATTAAATATGGCTGTCAGAGTGTCTCAGGCTTTCATGGTTATAAAAATCACCCGAGGTGCTTGTTAGACAATTTAGGTTTATAAGTTTCACACCAGACCCACTGAATTTCTGGGGAGAAGACCTGGGAATTCACCTTTATAAGCATCACAGGCACTTGTTATGATCAGGTAACTTGGGTAAATATTGCTTGCATCGAATGAAAGACTGTGAAATCCTTCTATCCTTGTTGGTTAAGGATTTTTGTTTAAAAATTTTAAGTCATGGTCTGATCATACTCTGATTCAGACTTTGTGAGGTCATAAGGAAGATTTACTATATTCTCCTGATTAGACCAGGAATTTGGTGTAGGGGTTCTCAACTGGGGAGTGGGGTTTATACCCCAGGGAACATTTGTCAAGGTCTGGAGACATTTTTGGTTGTCCTACTAGGTCTGTGGATGCTTGAGGCACCTAGTGAGTAGAAAGGCCCCGGGTAATGCTAAATATTTTACAATGCACAGATGCCCCGGATGAGAAACCCTGGTTAGCCTCCAAGGTCTGTCTGTATTAATTAATAAATAATTAGTTAATAAGTTTTAGACTGAGGTGTAATATACATCCCGTGTGAGTACCATTTGTATTAAGACGTAGAACCTTCCCTGTGTTCAGAAACTGTCTTCTGCCCTCCTCCAGTAACCATTCTCCCTCTAGAAATTATTATCCTGATTTCTGTAACAATAGGTGAGTTTTGTTTGGCCTGAGCTTTATAGAAATAGAATCTTACAGCATGTACTCTTTTGTGTCTTGCTTTTGTTCAACGTGCTGCCTGGGAGATATACCTGTGTTGTTCCGTATAGCAGACGTGTGTCCTTTTTTACTGCTGCAGTATGGAATGCCACAGTGTAGTTATCGATTTTGCTGTTGACAGACTTTGTGTTGTTCCCAAGTTTTAACTATTAGGATCAAGGTGCTGTGAACACCTTTGAATATATCTTTTGGTGGACATAGGCAATCACTCCTCGTGTGTATATTCCTACGAGTATAATTGTTGGATCTTTGCATAGTGTTTGTTTGGCCTTAGTAGATACAGCCAAACAGGCTTCCTGAGTATTAGGTCCTGTCAGTGAAGTGTGACAGTCCTGGTAGCTCTATCACACTTCCTAATGTTTGATATTGTAAGTTTTAACATATTAGCCATCTTTGTGGGAGTATAGTACTATTTTTGGGAAGTTTGAATTGGCACGTCCCAATTTATTGATTAATGATGTGCTAAGTACCTTTTTATATGACTCGTTGGCCATTCGGACATTCTCTAGTGAGTTGCCTGTTCAAGTCTTTTGCCCATTAAAAATATATTGTATACCAACCATACTTAAAAGATCATTTGTTTTTTTTCTTTATACTATTGATTTGTAGTAGTTTTAAAAATATGATCTGGATACAAGTCCTTTATCATATATACAGAGGGTGCCAAAAAATGTATACACATTTTAAGAAAGGAAAAAACTATTAAAATTGTAATACTCAACATATACTGATAACAAAAGATGAACACAAGTCACATTTGACTTTCACAATTACAAGAGGTGCTCAAAGTGGTTACCATCAGCGTCCAGACACTCCTGATTACAGCAAACTACAGCTTGAGCAATGCTGACCCAAGTGTCCACTTGTATACATTTTTTTGGCACTCCCGGTATACATATTTTAACTTGTTGAATAAAAGTAAAGCTAACCATTTGTGGTCACTTGAGGTAGGTCCAGGTCAAGGCCCTTTCTTTGCAGATGGGTACGTTAGAGAGAATGGAGTCTCTGTTCTATTTTTAAACTAAATCATGCTTTCAAGGTTCTGTTAAAGTCGAGTCAGAATGTAAAGTCAGAATGTAAAGACACTGTGAATTGGTCTCAGTACAAAGGCATCCTACATTTTTACAATTTTTCTCATTTTCCTTTATGATTGTTTCGTGTTTACTTGATTTGACAACAGTGTTTCGTTTTAGTGACTTGCCTTAGTCCTGTAAGACACTTATTTTTTTCATTTGGAACTCATATTTTATCAGTTTATATTTAGTTACATGAATGTGATTATAATAGCTGTAGAATGAGCACAAAAAACAGGACTGGGGACAAACACACCAGCAGCGGTTCTCAACCTTCCTAATGCCACGACCCCTTAATACAGTTCCTCATGCTGTGGTGACCCCCAACCATAAAATTATGTTCGTTGCTACTCTATAACTGTAATTTTGCTACTGTTAGGAATCGTAATGTAAATATCTTTTTGTTTTCCCATGGTCTTAGGCGACCCCTGTGAAAGGGTCATTCGACTCCCAAAGGGGTCGCGACCCACAGGTTGAGAACCGCTGCACTAGAGCCTTACAAGCATAGGATTCACCTGGGGTCGGGGAAACTTAAACCTTTTGTGTATGAAGGGTGGGCCGTAACTGCTAGTAGCCAGTGGACTTACGGGTACACGGGACATGCATGTTTTATATCCATCAACTCATTTTCAGGAAAATTCATTAAAAACTTCTCCAGTTCTCATTGAGCCATGTAGTTTGAAAGACAGGATGGGAAGGAGGGAAAACCAGGTACTCTGATCTTTTGATTAGTTACACAGAAACAGTCTACTTTCTCTAACCTCCCTAAATTAGGCAATTAAAATTTAAATTTGGTTTTTTCACCAATTCATATTTTCTGAAAAGAATCAGAAATGGGTAGAAGAGTAGCCATATATTTAATTAGGGGAAACATTTACACGTATTTGCATTTTTCCTAGAGAGTACTGAATTTTCAAATTTGAAATAATAGTTTGGGATTAGATAGAAGAAGCTGACAACTATAAAAAGTTATATTTGAGTATGTTTTCAATGTAATTATATAAAGTACTTACAGGTTGTATTTCTTTCTTTTTTTCCTCCTAATTTTTATTAATATATTTTATTTATTAAAGCAGTTTTAGATTCATGGCCATATTGAGCAGTAGGTACAAAGATTTCCTATATACTCCCTGCGCCTATTCATGCATAACCTCCCTCATTTATCAACATCCCTCACCAGAGTGGTAATTTTGTTACAACTGATGAATCTACATTGACACATAAGTATCACCCAAAGTCCTTAGTTTACATTAGGGTTCCCTCTTGATGGTATACATTCTATGGGTTTGGATAAACGTATCTACCATTATAGTTATCATAAAGAGTAGTTTCACTGCCCTAAAAATCCTCTGTGCTCAACCAATTTATTTCTTCCTTCCCCCTAACTCCCAGCAACTACTGATATTTTTGCTGTCTCCACAGTTTTGTCTTTTCCAGAATGTTACATAGTTGGGGGTCATACAATATGTAGTCTTTTCAGATTGGCTTCTTTCACTTAGTCATGTGCAGTTAAGTTTCCTCCTTGTATTTCAAAAACAAAATATATATACCTTTAGATCAAATCATTGTAAACCCTGGGAAAAAGTACTGGGACTTGCAAGCTCTTGTTAGGTCTTGCTTGTCTGTATTTAGAGTCAGCCTGTAATAACAAGCCAAATTCCACCCCATAAATTCTGTTGGAAAGCACTCTGCCAATTTGAAGCTGCCTGTTGCTTAATAAAGTCTAGCGCCTCCTGTTTATTTTCTATAGAAGCTGAATAAATATAGCAAGATAGAATCTGTGTTTAATTTTGGAAATGGTAGTACCTTTTGCTTAAATGTTTTAGTTAAAAATTGCAAGTAATTTGTGCGTGCAGCTTTAGTTCCACATGAACAATATTTTTAAATACTCTAGGAGAAATCTTGTAAGAATTTAAAATGGAAAATCTGTGCCAAGATTGGTATCAATTTTTTTTTAAACCTGGAAAGAACACTGTTAAATAATATGAGTAGAAATGAGTACATAGTTTAAGCTACATTTCAGAATGTTAGCCTATGTACTTTTTAGTCACAATTGAGATTATGATGCATTGTTGGAAATAATTGTGTTTCACAAAATATTCCTGTTATTTTCATTTTTGCTCAATTTGTTGTTGACAATTCAAAGTACCAAGATCTGCACATGGTTTTTTTTTGTTCAAATTATTGAATAAGAATCTTTTAAAATATAATTTTTTTATCCCAAGTTGAAGCATATACATTGCTATACTTGTAATTAATATTGTTTAAGGAAAATCGGATAACTTGGTTTAAATATGTGTAGGTGGAACTGAATTATTTGGCAGTATTTGGGGAGGAAAATATGAATTGGTAAAAAATTCAAATTTAAGGTTTACTATTATGATTTAATTATTGTGTTGAAAATAAAGGCTATGATATGTAAAATTTATCGCTTGTTAGAGATTCTTAGGAAATTTGGATTTAAGTAGCTAAGAAAACCTTCTAAGTGTGTGTCTCAATGCTTGAGGAGACGTGGCAACAAAAAACATTCTTCTTAAAAATAGTATTTACATATTCATACAGCAATATAATGTCAGACTTAATTAATTCATAAGTCATTTACTGTGACTGATTTGTGCCAGGTACACTGGAGACGTGAAGAAAAACTTGCACAAGCTGATAAGAGTTTTAATGCATTTGCAAATAATTTTTGTGAAATTTTACTTTTGGTAGAGAAGACTGATATTTACCAATGCCATTATTTTCATAATTGTCATTTTATGGGTTAATTAAATCTGTATTTATGGAATCCCTACCTTATAACATAGTGGTCATAGTTGCTATTCATTTCTTTTGCATTGTTCTCATATTTTTTATTATTATATACTGTCGGAGTTTCCATCTTTTCTCTAGAAGTGTTCTTCATTTAATGTAATAGCAACTTCTGAGACTGTATGTATCCAACTTAAATATTGCCTTTTCATTTATTGGGTCGTCGGGAAAGTCATGATGTATTTTTTTTATGGTTTTCAATGCAAAAATGCGTCATGACTCTGACAACCCAATACTTTATAATTTCAGAAAGGAGTACCCAAGTCCTTTAGTGTTAAGACTTGATAGCATCTTTGACATTTATTTACTTTTTAACAGACACACAAGTTATAAGTTCTTTTTTCCCAGGAAATTACAAATGGAAAGGATGAAATTGGTAACTTGACCCTCTTCTTATAAGTGTTTAGTACTTTATTAACCTCCTGGAACATCAATATATGATAAGACATAGAGTATTGCCAGCCACAGAAGCTCACCCCAACCTCAGTGTCTAGAGGTTTTACTGAGGCTTCATTACACAGGCAACGTTGGTTGAATCATTGGACACTTTATCTCACAGAGCCCACACTCTAATTGCATGGTTGGTCTTTCTGGTGAGGGTTCGTGTAGCATAAACTATCTAGGGGGCATGAGTTACTTCGGTAGGATAAACTATCATATGTGAAATGTGGTCTCAGAGGCTGACCGTAAAATAGCAGACACTTGTCATTTGGGAATTCCAAGGGTTTAGAAGGCAGCCAGATTCTTATTATAGACCTTTCTGTTCCCCCCAAAAGTATAGAATGTCTTCTTTTATTTGGTGCCTGCTATTTAGTGCCTGCACAGTTGAACTGCATCATTTCTTTAACATATTTGAATTGCAGTGAGCATCAAGAGCTCTTGATGTAGAACTTTGCCATCAGTTACTCGTATGTGGCCTTGGGTAAATCACTTAACTTGTTTGAGCCTTCGTTTTCTTGTTTGTATAATGGAGCTAATAGAACCTACTTATTACAGAAAAAGCAAAGTGCCTTACAGAGTGTCTGCACATAAAAGGTACTCTATAAAATAATAACCGTTATTATGATGTACACATTTGCCCTGCAATTGAGTGCTATATTTAAGAAACAGTAGATAATTTTTTCCCTGCTATTTATAAGCATACAGTTAGGACTGTCTTTGTCCACCTTGACTTTTGTGTAACATATATATTAAGTATATATTATTATGTATTTATATTATGTCGAATATATAAAGATATTAATATTTATACTAAATATATATAACTTATATTGCAATGTGTTTATATTATAATATATAAAACATAAATAAATATATTTCTAATAAATATGAATATGGATTAAATAGAAATATATTTAATGTGTATGTAGAAAGGAGCATTTAATCAAGACATCGATAATACAACTGCTTTGACATTTGGCCATTTCTTGTCAAGGAAACCAATTAATGATTGATATTTTAAACTATTCTGTTTGAATTGGTAATATATTTTTGGATGACAGCTGTAAATTCGTCAATACAGGATGTAATTTTGAGTAAGTAAATCTCTTTTGCACTGATTTCTGACTAGTTTTGTGATGCTTTCCTGACAACTTTCATCATACCAATCACTTGAGATTTGACTGTATTTTTATTTTCCAATTGCTTCCATTTGCTATTCACCTGTTTATATTTATCCTTTCCACTAGGTAAACTCATTGTTTATTACAGATGTTTTATAACAGTTTATAACACCCGAATTGACTCAGTGTATGCTGTTGTCTGTCCAGAAATTAGAAATCAGATTAGCTTTTGTACCTTCTCCATAGAAGATAAAGATACTGTATTGGAGTTTATGACAAAAAAATACCTTAATTAATATATGGTAGCTTCATCTGTTCAGAAACTATGAACAAGTGATGTGAGGTTATCTTTATAGAGCTGCTGAGTAGATCTTTCTAACACGTGTCACACTGGCTGACAAAGCTGAATTAAAAAATGTGGAAACATGATTTAAAATATTTATTACCTGTAGTGATAAAAGCAATAAAAATGAGCAAGTGGTTCATAGAAAAATCATTTTTATTTCATAGTTTTCTAAGAACCTGTCAATTAATCTTTATGGTTAAATATTATCCCACATTCCATTGCAGAGCTTTTCCCTGAAAGGTGTTACAAACTGGCACAAGTGATTTTCACTAGAGAAATTGGTGGAGGTTGTACTGTTATATTTTAAAACACTTCAATCCCTCATATGTGAGTGGAGGAGTGAAGTAATTATCTGGAACACAGGAGATAACATTTTAGTTGTGGTTATCTAGAAATATCATATGAAAGTCTTTTTTCTTTTCATGAAGTGTCTGTTTCCAGCTTCCTGTGTGGCCTGTTGTTGTGCCGGGTTAACCTGAGGAGGAGCCAGTTTCCTAACTAACCTGGGCAGTAGTGTCTGGAGGTCTTAGACATCTCACCAATATCTTCATCCAGAGCAGATGGTTTTATTTGATTTATATACTGGGGTTCTATGAAAGACGTCCTTTGAAAAAAAGAATTCCTCTGAGTCCAAAACCAGGCTGGTTTAGAAACCCTTGGCCTAAGAGAATGTTTAAGGATTTTTAACATAAATTGAGCAGTTGAAAATTATACTAGAACATAAGTAGAAGGGAGTAGCAATTAGATGGCGGAGGATGGATTAGTTTTCTCTCCCACACGCCACAGTGAAAATGGGAAGAATGTGATATGACTGGCTGCTAACCATATGCTACTTGCTGGTGTCATGTTGTACTTTTTTTTTTTTTTAACTGAAGTAAGATTTATAGAACATAAAATTAACTATTTTAAATAATATGAACAATTGAGTTGCATTTAGCATGTTCATAAAGTTGTATAACCGTCACCTCTGTCTAGTTCCAAAACATTTTCATCACTATGTTGTACTTATACATTTTATTTACTGAATTTATTTATACTGGACTTCTTTTTAAAAAGAGCTTGGCAGTGGCATTTAATAAAGACTATTAATAAAATAGAAATGGAGACCAGGACCAAGGAAAGAAGAAGGGAACTAATATATAATCTCCAAGTGGTAATTAATTTTTATTCATAATGTAAAGAGCATTAAGATGATCTGATAAGTATTAGTAATCTAAAAGCAGAGAAGAATACCAGCTCCTCAGAGGAAACCGGTTTTCCTAACACTCAGTTCTAAATGACATTTCTCCTTTGGGAGTTGACATAACATTGAATGATTACAGTTTTACAGTGGATGCTAAACATTTTTAATATGGCTTTTACTGTAATAACCTTCAAAAAAGCTAAGGGCACAATATTATTCTGTGAGGCGATGATAGGGGTTTTAGATATAACAGAATCACTAATCTTTCACCTTTACTTCCTTGATTTCAAATTAGACCAGGTTTTTTTTTTTTTTTTTTAAGCTAAAAAGGGGCAGAATGTGACATTGGCAGGAAGGACGTCCTTAAGAGACCTCTGTCAGCAGGTCCTGAAGGGATGGAAGCCTGGTTGGGCCAGGGATATGTTTTGCGGTTAATAGTGAAATATTATAATTTGAGGACTGAAGTCTTTTTTATATGCTTATGTAATGAGGCCTGGAGGATACAAAGAATAAGCCTTGTTGTGTACAAAAATACACAACTATTGCACGTAGTTACAGAAGTTGCTTGTTTTAGTCAATGGACTTGGCATGTGGCAAACATAGAAATAATTGGGGATATTTATAGGCAAAATTGTCCTTATTTAGATTTGGCAAATTTATTACCAGCAGTGGAAGCATACAAGGATTAAAGTAGATTTATTCTTTCTATACACCTGCTTTCAAGTTGTTTTTCCTAAACCTTGCTCTAATTTACAGTGCAAGTAGCAGTTTAAGAGAGTTCCAGTTTCATTGCAGATTTGTAAGCACTGGATATTATCATTAAATGTTTTTCTAATATAATACACAAGGGAATTCTTTTTGTTACTTTATTTTTATAGAAAAGGAAACTGAAGGCCATGATTACTGACTTAGTGACATCAGGCTGTGAGCTAATGGGCATAGTCTATATATTTTTAATTCCAAATTTTATTTCAGAAAATTTCAAATCTATAAAAGGTGGAAAAAATAGTACTATGGACATGCTATTCCCTTCATGTAGATTCACCCAGTGTTAACATTTTGGGACTTTTGTATTATTATCTCCTTTATTAAATGCTGAAATATTTCAAAGTAAGTCATAGACATGATATTTCAGCATGTATCCTTTAAAAATAAGAGCATTTCCATTCACCCCTCAGGCACACTCTCATTACAGCCAACTATTTAACATCTGTGTAATAAAGTTATGTACGAAAGTCTGACAATTAAGTTTGCGAACTTGTTGCAACAATGTTGTTAACCTTTTTTGATATCAGAGAGATTATTCATTATGAATTTGTACCAACTGGACAAACAGTTCATGGCTGTTGCATCACGACAATGCACCAGCTCACACAGCGCTGTCTGTGAGGGAGTTTTTAGCCAGTAAACAAGTAACTATATTGGAACACCCTCCCTACTTACCTCATCTGGCCCCCAATGACTTCTTTCTTTATACGAAGAGAAAGGAAATATTGAAAGAAAGATATTGTGATGAGATTCAGGACATCAAGGGTAATACGATGACAGCTCTGATGGCCCTTTCAGAAAAAGAGTTCCAAAATTGCTTTGAAGGGTGGACTAGGAGCTGGCGTGGGTGCATAGCTTCCCAAGGGGAGTGCTTCGAAGGTGACTGTAGTGATATTCAGCAGTGAGGTATGTAGCACTTTTCCTAGGATGAGTTTGCGAACTTAATTATCAGACCTCTGATTATAATTAATGCCAATTCCGTTGATGGCATTAATATAGATATAATATTAACATGTATGTTTATATCTTGCATAATTTGTGGTTTTAACATTACATAGTCCTTTAAGACTAAATGGCCAGTGATACAGTCCTGGCATTGTGGTGATTCCAGGTAAACCAGTTCTGATACATTTCACATTTTTTTTTAAATTAAATTAAATTAAAATTTTTTTAGCTGAGCCATCCTGCCACCTGTTGGCAGCTCAGCGGCTGCTCAGCTTGGGCCAGGGATCGAACCACTGTTGCTCAGAGCTCAAACTCTTGAGAGAGCTCTTAACCAACTGAGCCACTCGGCCGGCCCTCGCATTTTTTTTTTAATGTGCAAACAGTATATATTGAATGGTACATTAGTTATGTGTCAGTGCAGGCAACAGATACCACTCTAGTTTTTTTCAATAGAATAATAAATGAAGAAGAAAGTTACTACAATAAATCACAAAATTGTCAAAAGAGCTAGAAGAGTAGAAATCAGGAGCTAGCAGTCAGCATTTGCATTTTCTCACCACTCAAGCCGTGATCAAGAGTTCTGGGAAATCTTGAGAGGGAAGGAGCATGCAATTCCATGTCTGGAGAAGAGAGGATCCCAAGTAAAGAAAAGGCCAGTGTTTGCCAGGCAGGGAGCCAACCCTGGATTATATATCAGGCACTTCTGTGTGTGTTGAGTGTGTGTGTGTGTTTGTGTGTGTGTGTGTGTGTGTGTGTGTGTGTGTGTGTGTGTGTGTACACCCTGGAGAAAGTTACTTAAGGTCTCTGTCCTCAAGGCATTGATGATCTGGAGGTGAAAAGATTGCATGTAAGAAACAATTTAAGAAGAATGATTTAGAATTTTAAATCTAAAAAGAATTTTAGAAATAATCTACCCCAATTCCTTCTCTTCACAGATGAAACAACAATCACCAAAGTGTGATGATTTTCAAAAGTTTACATAACAGAAGCCTGGGCTGAGGACAAGTTTAGCATAGAGAAATCTTTCAAAACCAGACCAGACTAGTCTTGATAGTATGAAGGATAATTTTTTTTGACAACAATTAATACCCATGCAATCAAAGTATTGTAGTATGTTTCTGAAAAATAGTGGCAGTAACCTAGTCTGATTATAAAAATGCAAACAAAACAAGGTTTATTTATGTTTTTTTGTTTGTTTGTTTGTTTTGTTTTTTAACCATGGGCTGTTCAGACATGTATAGATTGCACAGCACAGCAACAGTGCTACTAAATTGTGCGCCCTCTAGTGTTCTGGGTTACCTTCAAATGAAGACATGGGCCTTCAATTTAACTATGTACATATTTCATTAATTCTAAGATATATATTTTCTCCCCTGTTTTTAATATCTCTGTAGCCTGGATGTGTCTTACAATCTGTGGCAGCTTAGATTTGATTAAGGACAATAATTGTCTACTGAAGTGGTTCCCAAAGCAACTGTGACTCAGAATTATCTGAAATAATTGTTTAAAAACAAAAGTTTCTAGGCTTTGACCAGGCCTATTGAATAGCAGTCATTGAAGTGGATTATGAATACGACAGTAAAATGGCAGCAATATTTCACCACTTTTTATCTGTTCACACTATTGGGAAGTGGTGGTAAATTCCATTTAGGCTTGAAAAAATTTGTGTCATCAATCAGCGAACCCTTGATTGTTACATGTTGGTAAATTGTAAGTTTACCAATCCATACTTTTTTTTTTGCTTTTGTACCAATCACATATTAGATGGAATGAATATCATCACCTCTAAGTGTTACTCTGGATGAGTGCTTGTGAGACTGCTGATTTTAGTACCTACGTGTACAGAGGATTTTACAGTTTAGAAAGCATTTTGCATATTGTATTTTATATCATTGGAGACTTACAGTGGTTTCTGAGGAAAATACAATAGACGTTAGTATGTCTTTTGGTACAAATGAGGAAGTACCATGCTCAAGGTCCATCGCTAGTTCACATTCAAATCTCTATAAGTAGTCCAGTGGGTCAAGTAACAAGAAAATGTTCTATTCTACACATTTGAAGATATTTATTCCATAACAGCTTTAATATTTTCTTTTTTTATCATAAGAATTTTATTGTATGCCATGTATATACAATAATTTCCCTTGTGAAACAGAAATTCATGAAAATTCAGAAGGCAGATGTTGAGGACTGCAAAAGCAGATGTTCCTATATAGTATGGCGTGTGTTATAGGGATGAGCTTTTCATACAGGCTTCAGATTTAGCTCTCCTTTCAATATTCACTAGTCCATGAAAAGTGGTTTCGACAATCTCCCAAGAGTTTCACTACAAAAAGAAACAGACTTTCTGGGGTCTGAAGGGATTTGTACTTGAACGTACTCCAGTCAGCAGGGGGTCATGTTGAGCATTCTGCAGGCAGAGTTGTTTCAGATCTGCAGCTGGCTGGGAAACCTTCATGTCATTGAGCCTGGTTTACACTTGGAAATGTTGAACCATTTTTTTCATAGCCGTGATGCTGGAGGAACCAGACGTGGCGCAGGCAAGAGCTGGCAGGTTCCTTGGTTGTGGGTCCGCCGGGCCCGACCCTGGGTGAGTGCGGTAAGGGGCTAACTTGAGTATTTTCAAGAACAGTGCCAATGCATTGTACTGTCTGCTGTATGGGATACAGAGATGTATATATAATAGATACTTGTAGATTCTTTCACATTCTGTGAAGATGTAAAATTGAGAAATGGCTATTACCTCTGTGGTTATATTCTTGGTGGCTGTATAATATTAGAAAATATTAGTTTCAATATAGTATGAGGAAAAAGCATGAACTTTTGGGTGCACATAGTCCTGAGGCAAACACTTAGCTCTTCCATTGGTTAAGTGTCTGTGATGCTGGGTAAGTGACTTCTTTTTGAATGTTGTTTGGAAAATAGAGATGATTGTAAAGGGCCTAAAAAATCGCCTGGCCTGTATTAAGCAATCAATAAATGGTAGTAATTAATATCATTTTCTTCCAATATTGAGATATAAAGTGGAAAAGTGAAAACCCTTAAGTCAGAATTCAATCCCATTATAAATTAATGTATTAACACAACACTAACACAAAACTTGAAATTAGGTTTACAAACAAACATATGGACTCCGGGGATACATGATAACTCTAGAGCCAGAGGTATTTTATTCTTTTGCCCTTGAGTTGTTTTCTAAGTCTTTAGGTGGCTTATAGAAAAGCTGGGGAATACACCAGAGTTGTTTTAAACCCAAGATTCCATGTTTCATCAAGGTGTTCAATAAAAGAAAAAAATGAAACATGAAGAAAATTGATTTCTTATTTGCAGTGTGAAATTATTAATCTCTTGTTGCGCTTCTTTTTTCTATGCTCTTGTACTTTATTCTTTCTTTATCTAAATCGATGAGCACACAATTTTTTTTCTACTAAGGAATATCATTTGATTTATACAATACCTTTCCCCCAACAACTAAATATATTTTCTTGAGCATTTGGGCATATCTAGTATCACTTGTTACCTTGCTTTTGTTCTCTGTTACTCTTAACAGCTACTGGTTTTTTTTCAGGTGTTGTTTTTCTCCTATTTTATGTGTTTATAAAATGCTTTAAGCAAACTATGGAAGTTACCCTGTTGTCATGCCTGTGTGTTCTTCTAATTCCTACCACCTGGATTTCAGAACTGGCGATGGTCTGACATGCTTGGCGAGGCAGGTGAAGACATGTCATACCTTCGACCTCTTTATTCCTGGTTTCTGTGATTGATGATGGCTGTGGTTCTGACTAGGGACAGGCAGTTCTGATGAACATTCATTGAGAACCACTTATGTAGAAGAACGGGAGGAGCTAGGGATCTTGCTGCTGCTTCAGGGTGACCTCAGCTTTGGAATGGTGACTGGAAGGCAGTGTCCGTCCGATAGGTGCATATTGTTCTCTGATACTGTTTTCCTGTATCCTGGACACACATGATAAGGACTTTTCCAACCATTTACCTGATCTTGCCCTTGCTTGGCAGTATGCTTTGATTTATAATATATATATATTATAAATCATTATATTATATATATAAATATGATATATTTATATTATATAAAATTATATTTTTGTTTCATGTAATGCTATATTTAGTACTTTCAGTTATAACCAAAATACTGAAACACTTTATAAATTCATATAGGAAGCTCAAACATTGGTTAAGCTAGATATCTGGCAAATCCAGCTGCCTTTGTGTCTATAGTTCCAATTTTTATATGTTTTGTACACGTCACAAAAACTCTCTGGCAAATCTTGCCTTATAATTTCATGATTAAACTCAATAGGTGGGGGGGAAAGCAGTTACCCAGTTATTTATCAGTGACATATTCTGGCTACTGTATTCACTTTTCATCTTCCTGCATTCAATGAGGGGCCTCTACACTGAAGTAACTAGTTACTTTCATAAGCCCAGAGGAGCTATGATAAACTCCATAAAATAAATAGAGCAATGATGCATGTAGCAGTTTGTCTGCTAATGGTGCTCATCAGGTTAAGTGGTGATGCTATTTTTAGCATAGACCAGGTCCCAGAAAAGAATTCTCAGCCTGGTCAGGATGGAGACCCTGCACTGTTTTCTGGTTTTTTGTTGGTTTGTTTTTGTTTTCTCCTTTGTCACCCTACATTGTCTTTTCTTCAGTTTTTTTTTTCTTTTCTTCAGTTTTTGCTCCAAATCAGTAACACTCCTTTTTTTAAAATTTTTTAAATTTAAATATTAGTTTTACATTATATTCCAGAACCAAATGGAAGAGATTTTACACAAGTCTTCTGTTTGGGGATATTCTAGCATTACTGATTTTATTACTGTTGATCATAAGGACCTTATAATAACATTAATTATAGTGACTACAGTGGCTAATGCTTAGTGAACATCAATTATGTGACAGATTCTCTACTGGAACTTTTACTTTATTTAATTCTAAAATGAGTCTGTGGATCAGTTTTATTACTGGTCCTGTTGCATGGAAGAAGAAACTGAGGTTTTAAGATGTTAACTGCAAAACAATATCTGCCAAAAACTAACTAAATACCACTTCCTCCTATTTGAGACCTGATAGTTTTTGTTGTGAGGTTACTTACTCATTATATAATTGAGGAAGTAATATATATATATATATANATATATATATATATATATATATATATATATATATATATGGTATATATTATGATGTTTATAACTGGTCCAAGTATTAACTGAAACCATAGAGTGTCCTAAAATGGAAATTATGACTAATCATTATTAATACTTACATTCAGCTGAGTTCTCTTCAACACACTGAACTTAACTATTGATATTGCTACATAATAATATTAGATACAAAGATGTGTAAAGAAAGTCTAGTTTGTCTTCTTACGAGTAAAACAGACACATACACCATTTAACTATAATACAGATCAGATTGTGATGGCTGCTGTGTTTCGGGGTGGGGACTGCACTGGGAGCAGAGAGGATGCAAGGGTTGCTTTTTACTGGCATGTTTGGGGAACAGAGTTGTCATTCTGTTTCTAGATTTAACTAATCCTGTTTCAGCTTCTGCTTTTATATTAATTCAAATTGTCATGGCTGCATACTTTTTCAACATAGTAGGTGTCATATGCCATTTGTGCATGAGATCCACAGACCTTCCTGGGTTATATTTAAGAAGCTATAGTTTTAGTTTTCTTAGTGATATTAAGAATATAATGCTTTTAAGGTATCTGTTGAGGGGAGTTATTTGATTATTTTTGTATGAATACAATTTCCTCCATTTTTATTTTTGAGATTGATAACATTTTTGAAAAGTATGCACATAATAATTGTTTTTTTCATGTTAATTTGTGGTTTCTTGTGGTATGAATTTGGTGTCTACTTTTGAAAATTTGGTTTCTAGATGAGTACCCTACAGTAGAGATAGCTGCTTTCATTGTATACATTTTGTATATTGTTGTGTATCCAAAGTGATAGTGTTTATGTCTCAACGGCGTTAATCAAGTCTTGTTCTCTTTTTTATCATCTAGCATTTAGCATGGCACCTGTCTGATAGAAGGTAAATGGTCACTGAATATTTGTAAATTAATATTAAAAATAAAGATTTATAAACATAGGTTTGGTCTTCAATATGTATTTCTTGCTTTTAGTATAGTCTTCATGTTCCCTCACATCACAGGCAGTGTTTTTTCTTCTAACATTTAATTGTGTTAATCACTAGTTCAAACCCCCAGCTATTTTCTCATTACTTGAAAGATGAAGTCCAATTGTGTGCATGGCCTACTGCCCACTTCATAATGTGACCTGGCTCAGCTTCGCCTCAGACTTCTCAGGGGACCTATTTACCCTTAAAGATTTAGCCATTTCATTTGTGGACCCTCCATCCTCAATTGAAATACCCTTGTCTTTGTTCCTGATTAAGGCACTTTTTAGCTTATTGTAAATGTTCATTGACTTATATGAGTCTTTGGAACTTCTTGAAGATGGGGAGTTCTGCCTTGATATATTTATATTGTTCATCTTTTAAATACCGGTTCAGACCCATAGGAATTAGATTAAAAAACATTTGTCTAATGATTGTGGATTGTCCTGAGCCTGCTCATTAAATATAGAAGAATCCTTCAGTAAAAGAAACGGTTCAAAGTTAGAAATTCATTTTAACATTTAGTGTACTGTTTTCCAAGGAGTTTTGACAGTCGTATATACACCAGTTTATTTTCATACTGACACAATTTCATACTGGCACTAGGAGTTAATAAAAATGACTGTATTAGTTTCTTATTGCTGCCTTCACACACTACCACACATTTAGGGGCTGAAAACAGCACAGATTTATTATCTTACAGCTCTGGAAGTCGAAGTCTGAAATGGGTCTTATGAAACACAAGCGGAAGTGTGGGCAGGGCTGCCTTCCTTCTGGACGCTCCAGGGAAACTCCGTTCCTTGCCTTTCCATGCATTCCTTGGCTTGTGGCTCCGTTGTGGCAACTGCATTACTCTGATGTGTGTTTCCACCAGATGTCTGCTCTGACACCCTTGCCTCCCTCTTTCTCTTATAAGAGCCCTTGTAATTACTTTGGTTCCACTGTGATAACTCAGGATAACCTCCCCGTGTCAAGATCCTTAGTTTAATTACCCCTGCAGAGTCCCTTTTGCCATGTAAAGATTGGGTATTAGGACATGGATGTCTTTGAGAGGGGGCATTCTTCTGCCTACCACACTGATTAAACACTCTTAAAAAAACGTGTGTTTCTGAACAGCGAGCAAAGCGAAAATAATAACTGACAGAGAATTGATTGAGGGATGTGTTATCAGCAACAAGTATGTATCTATTCATACCAAGAGTTAGATAGTCAGTGGTTTATCATTTCTGTTAAATACTCCTCATACCAACCTTACGTTGTGTGTAGTTAACATAATGTCTTTGAGTGGGCAGAATGATTTGTTTTAGAGAAAGGACACAGGTTAAAAGATCAAGCACATTAGGGTCACAGAACTTTAAGTAGCATATTCAGGCTGATGACGAAGTACTAAGTATAAACTGTTAAAAGTAAAAATTATAAATTGTATCCCAGTACTTGGCCCTGAATGAATGAAATAAACATATTTACTGTACGAACTAAATTTTGTATATAAAGTTTAGCATAAAGATATATAGATGTGGCAAATTTCACTTAAAGTCTCCAATCAAGAAACTGGAATTACCTCTTGGATGAGGAGTAAGGCAGTTTTATCTGGGGATTTTCTCTATGGCAAACATATTTGTGGAAATTCCAAAGAGAAGCATTAACAGTTGTATTGCTTGAGCTTATCTTCAGCTGCAGCAGCTAAGCCCTTTGCTCTCAAAATACGTGGTGCACACAACCAGAGTATTTGGTACTAAAATAGAATGTAGCTTTCCACTTAAATTACCTTAAACTGTAAATATTTTTTATCTCATACCATATGCCTTTTCTTTTTTAAACTATACCTAGCTGTAGGAAACGATTTCTATATTTTCTAAAATATGAGCCGAAGGGAATTGGATGCACTACTGTTGATCTGTAGTGGATGAGGTTGACATTGAACTGCTACAAAAAATAAGTGAAGAGCCCTGCCATGTTTTTGGATGAACGCCTTAACGTTGTAAACATTTTCCATAATGTTTTATTGTTCGTACCTTGAATTTTCAGTATTACATGGCCGTGCGTGTGCTTGCCTTTTAGATCGACCGTTGTTAAAGAATTCAGCTACAGGTTCATTGGCTGAAGTCACAAGTGCTTTGCTTCCTAAAATAACAGGTGCTTTGGAGGACGTTAATTGGATTTTCTCCTTTCTGTCCATTTAGGATGGAGCGCTTTTTTTTTTTCCATCTTCAGGCATGTACAAGTGATTAGGCTTTTGTTAAGTTGGGCATTTCAGGAGCAGCTAATATTCAAAGACATAGTGGACTGTTTCTAGAGAAAACTGAACATAAGCATTGCTCAAATTAATTACATAGAATGTTTTTTTCCCCCTGCTATGGTCAGATTAATAGAGATGCTTATTTGCTTTATTCTTTATTAATGATATATTTCTAGAAGTTCCTAGGAAAATCTAAGTAATGGAATATGTACAAATTTAAGAGGAAAGCTTGACTATGAAAATTCAAAAGGTGGGAATTTTCTTTTGAAAAAGCATTTCACTATCATTTTAGTTGTTGGATAAAGCAGAGTGATAAAAAGTTTATGATGCTGAAAAATTGGGGTATGTTGAGTGAATCTGCAGGGTTTTTTCTTTCTTTTTCTTCCATATTTAGCTTTTTTGAGTGTCTTCTAGGCTAACAATATTTTCCCCACATTGCAATACTTGCGGATATATTTTCTCCAAAATTATTTAGAAAATATTTCAAAAAACAGGTTTACTAATGATTTTAAGCACATCTCTACTGTTTAGGCAGCCCTCTACCAGCAACCAGAGAGTTAAGGCATCTTCAAATAGTTCACAGTGGAATAACAGTGACTTCTCACTGAGAAGGTCAAGACATTTAACAACCTGCTCAGTTTTATAGAGGAATTAGCTGTGACTGGTGAGGTAGCTATTCTCTGAGAGACTATTATGCACTGGAGAACTACCAAAATTTTTGAGACAGCAGCCGCTTTTTAGTGTATCAAATCTGAAAAGTAGTATGTTGGTGTTTTGTGGGAGAGCTAGAAATAACCCACATTTTTATTGCCTATAATGAGAATGTAACTTAGGAATTTACTCCAAGGGAGTAATTTTCCTACTGGACTCAAGGAATGTGTATACTATAAGCAACTGATTGTAGATTTAAAATATAACTACTTTAAAAAACTTTTTTGTTTTGAAATAATTTTAGACTTATAGAAACATTAAAACAACACTAAAAGAACTCTCATATTCCCTTTGCTCAGATTTCCCATTTGTTAATATTTTTGCCAAATTTGCTTACAAATTCTCTCTTCATATATTTCTTTATATAGTCTTTAATGCATTTTTTGAGCAATTTGAGAGTAAATTGCAGATGTGATATACTACTACCCCTTAATACTTCAGTGCTTTTTTTCCTATAAACAGAGACACTGTTATATAACCACAGTGCTACCATCAAATCAGGAAATGAACACTGACCTATTATTACCATTTAATCCACAGACCCCATTCAAATTTTTTCAGGGATCTCCATGGTACCGTTTATAGGTTCAGGATCCATAACCAATTCACTTGTTTGTTTTATCTCTCTAGCCTCCCTCAGTCTGGAATAGTTCCTGAGGCTTTTCTTCCCTTTCATTACCTTGACATTTTGAAGAGGTCAGTTACTCTGTAGGATGTCTCTGAATTTGGGTACTGCTTTTTAGAAGAAATACCACAGATGTGTGTCCTTCTCAGTGCATCATATCAGGAAACACAAGATATTGATTTGTCTCTTTACTGGTGATACTAACTTTTTTGTTTTTAAAATTGAGCTATAGTTGACATACAGCATTATATGGTGATGCTAACTTTTATCACTTGGTTAAGATGGTGCACGCCAGGCTTCTCTAGTGTAAAGTTAATAAGAATTTTGTACTTATAGATTAATAATAAGTATTGGCCTCATTGGCCACATTGAAGG
Organism: Hipposideros armiger; assembly: GCF_001890085.2. Lineage (NCBI taxonomy): Eukaryota > Metazoa > Chordata > Mammalia > Chiroptera > Hipposideridae > Hipposideros > Hipposideros armiger. The sequence continues at coordinate 445,841 of NW_017732156.1, forward strand.
GAGGAGTGGGGGGAGAGACAGTGTGGTGCTATGCCTGAGGAGCCCTCATTGGCACAGGAAGAAGCCTTCAGGGAGCAAGTGTTCATATTCACACAGATCAAATGGGAAATAAAAGAATGGAAGATTCAAAACAGAAACAGCCATCTGCGCTTATCAGAAACATTTGGTAAGTTGTGGTTTCTCCATCTGTCCACTGATGAGCTTGAGTTCTTGCCTGGTATAAAGCAAAAACATTAACAAGAAAAGCCCTTGTAATGACCTCTTTCCCAGTTAGGTCAGTTTCGCATCCTGCTTTCTAAATTCAAGTGGTGTGGTTATTATGTCTGGAAAGATGATGGGACTATAAGAAAGAAAGGAGATTTTGGAGTTTGTGCTTGGGGTGGGGTGAGGGAGGACTGTAGACTTGAAAAATGGCTGTTTAATTTAGAATTCACAAAATTCCATTTATTTAATTTTGAAGCGTTGCTAAACTAAACTCCATTTTTCATAGTAGAAAGTTGTCAGCCTTTAAAGCCATTTGTGTTTCACAAGTGAGAAAGGAATATCTTTCAACTTAAAGTGTAATTTTTGTCATCTCTTTATCCATATTACAGAGTAAATTTTGTAATTTCCAGTTGCAGAGTAAATCTATGGTGAGATATAGCTACGGACACTGTGAGAATATTTTGTGTAAATTTGTATTCTCAACTGTCATACGTATTTGTCATAATATTCTTTTATTATGTTCACCAGAGTGCTTGTATATATGGTAAATGAGTAAATTGTCCTGCTCAATCCTTATGTGGAGAGTTAGAGTGAAATACTTTTATTTAAGCTTGCTCATTCTATGTAGACTAACTCTAGTTTTTCTCCTTTTCCATGTAGGTATTTTTTGAATACTTTATTATATAGGTTATAAAAGTAATCTAAAATCTATTTCATTCTATTCAAGTTCTTCAGGACTAAATACTCTGTGCTCTGAAGTTCTATGAGTTCTCAGAGTGAGGTTTTTCTGAGTTCCTCTTTATATTTCAGTGTTGTCTTAGTCCCTTTGGGCTATAACAAAATACCAGAGACTGGGTGGCTTATAAACCTGGATGAGAAAATCTTTTTCTCAAGACCTGGAGACTGGGAAGTCCAAGATCAAGGTGTTGGCAGATTCATTGTCTGGTAGGGGGCCACTTCCTGGTTCATAGACACTTCCTGGTTCTGTCTCTATCCTTTACATGGTAGAGGGGGCAAGGGAGCTCTCTCTGGGGCCTCTAAGCGCACTAATCACATTCATGAGGGCTCCAGTCTCATGGCCTAATCACCTGTCAAAGTCCCTAGCTCCAAATACTATCACATTGAAAGAATAGGTTTCAGCATATGAATTGGGGAAATTTGGGTGGAGGAGCACAAATATTCAGTCTACAGCAAGTATCTTTAAGTTAGAATTATTTTTTTCTAATTTGTCCCAGATGTTTTCGTTTTCCTTTCATTCCTTTTTTATTTTTAGTAGGAGTTCTACATAAGTAAATTTAAAAAGAATTTTGGCACCATTAATATTAATAACTTTTATTTCATGTTACCAAGGATTTTTTTTAATATAAAAATCTAATGCAGTTTATTTGTTTATTTTTAAATTTAATCCCATGACTATATATATAATTAGATATATATGACTATATATATATATATAATTATAGTTGACATTCAATATTATTTTATATTAGTTTCAGGTGTACAGCACAGTGGTTAGGCATTTATATAATTTATGAAGTGATTCCCCCGATAAGTCCAGTACCCATCTGACACCCTACATAGTCTTTACAATATTATTGATTGTATTCCCCATACTGTATTTGACATCCCTGTGACTATTTTGTGACTACCAATTTGTACTTTGTAATCCCTTCACCTTCTCACCCATCTACAAACGCCCTCCCATCTAGCAACCATCAGTTTTTTCTCTGTATCTGTAAGTCTATTTCTGTTTTGTTTGCTCATTTATTCTGTTATTTAAGTTCCATGTATAAGTGAAATCCTATGGAAATTGTCTTTCTCAGTCTGACTTATTTCACTTAGCATAATACCCTCTAGGTCCACCTATGTTGTTGCAAATGGTAAGATTCCATTCTTTTTCATGGCAGAGTAATACTCCATTGTATAAATGTACCACAATTTCTTTATCCAATCGTCCATCGATGGGCATTTCGGTTGTTTCCATATCTTGGCAATTGTGAATAGTGCTGCAGTAAACATAGGGGTGTATATATTTTTTCAAGTTAGTATTTTAGATCTGTGGATAAATACTCAGGAGTGGAATTGCTGGGTCATAAGATAGTTCCATTTTTAATTTTTTGAGGAAGCTTCAAACTGCTTTCCATAGTGGCTGCACCAATTCCAAGGATTATTATTTTTTTTGAAGGAAAAATTGCATAGTCTTTCTTACCTGACAGAAACATAAATGCCCAGGAACGGACGTACTGGCAAATAGCACCATGTTTGTCAAACCCTGAACGCTTAGGCGTACAATTCAGACCAGAAGATCCTGAAAGTGCAGGATCAACCCTGGATCGCTCTCCAGAAGTTCTGTTCCATATTAAGGTTTCCGGTTTATTAATTGAATGGTGGAACTGGATCTTCCTCGTGATTAGATGAAAATAAGATTGACTTTTAGTGATGGAGACTATGAAGGGAGGAAATTCTCTTTATCTTCTCTGGACTGTTGTTGTCCATATTAACTTACTTCATGGAGTAGGGTAAGACATTTATAAATGTTTAACTTTGCTTGCTATGGTACCTGAAAGAAAACTCATCAAGCATAAGGAAGTCATGGATATGAAGTATTAATGATAAAGAACTTAAAACATCCAATATAAAATATTAAAACATATTGATTATTTTTTATCACGATTCTGTACTGACTTTATGGGTCCTTGTGTGTAATGCAGTATTCCTGAATCCATTTGCTCTACTCTTATACAATTTTCTGTAGGCATAGGCACTTACCCAATCATCATTAAAATGAGAGTATTTCTGTTTGACAGTTTGTCTTTATCTGCTTTAACTCTAGAAGAAAGTGAAAGTAGTAGCTAAATATTTGGGTGTGATTTTTAAAACACTTACATACAAATCATGTCATTTGAATCTCACAACTGCCTGGTAAGTAGTCAGGACAAATGTCTTTATCTCAGTTTTATAGACACGAAAGTCAGCTTTTATCTGAGAGTTTAATATCGTGCTGAAGCACACACAGCAACCTTAGTGACAGAATTGGGGTTAGAACACAAGATTCTTGACTTGGTTTATTTCTTTCAATAAATGATGTTCCCTCTACAATGGCTTATGCATTTTATAAAAGAATATTGAACTTTGCAGTCAATTGCAATATAGGACTTTTTCATATAACAGAGCCATAAAAATTGGTAACTTATTTATTGGTGTTTGATTAAAAAGGTGGTGCTTTCATTTTTACATGGAGATTTAGAGGGCACTGTCAATGGCATCATCGGTAATGAGATTTGTAGTGAAATGTGTTCCCTTTGCTGTGTAGTATCTCCCATTGGATCTGGCTTTTAGATTGTTGCCTAATGAAAGTTTTGACCAGGAGTGGTCAAAAGCTGGTGATGCAGGGTGGCAGAGTTCTGGTATGGCTTCTGTAATTGCCTTGTAGGTTTAGAATTAATTACATTATTCCACTTCAAAAAAGGTGTCCCTGAAATCTGTCTCTTGACTATTTGTTTCATTCACTTATTGCTTCCTTTAAAACACATTTAATTTTTTTACCTGATAATTCCTATAATCCATTTAATATTTTATCATAGGCTTGTTTGTAAAAAAAAATTGACTCTTTCATTTTCTTAGTTTGGTATGATAATCTCTTGAGACCATCCCCTTCCAGTTATCAAATAGTTCCCCTTTTGGATATGCAAAATTTTTTTATTAATATTTTAGGTTGCTCAAAATACTCTTATATATGAAATATACTATAAATTAAAATTTACAACCATGAATATCCTACATATGGTTAGTGAGCCCTCCTGGAAAAGTCACGTATTCCCTCAGTTTTGAGAGTTGAATTTTTTATCACCAGATAGATAATTGATACAAAAGTAATAGCTATGAATCTGTATCAAAATGTAATTGTCCCTAAGCTTTTCAGTTTGCTTTATTTTTGTGTTATGGCTTTGGATATATTCTGCATGATATGCTTTTTATTAAAATGAAAAATAAGATTGGAAAATGAGCATTGACCAGAATAAGAAATATTAGATTTTATGTGTACAGTTTTTCTAGAAACCTGCCTACATTTTGGGGCACAATGTAGCAGAATTGATTCTTCACTGGTCATAAGGTGGAAAAAACAAAACGAGAAATCTGTAGTCAGTAGCAGGAGGGAGCCTGCCAATGGAGAGAGCCTGGCCTTTGAAGAGGATGTCTTTTTTCAGCAATCTGGAATATGTATATCCCTAGTAACTAAGCATACTTCAGAGACCCAGGAACTGAATAGATTTGGATAGTGAACAGTCTTTGTCTTTTATTCTGTGTGATGGTAAATGATAAACCTGTAAAAGGATATCAAGATGCATGCTTGTCTGCTCTTTTCCATCAATGACCATTGATAATGGATGTGACTTCCAATATGAGTAATGTCAAATGCAGATTTGCATTGTTTTCTCTCTGTTTATGAATGTATTGGGTTGTCGGAGAAGTCATGATGCATGTTTGCAGCAGATGACACTAGTTCATTTTTGGAAGTACTAGAGACATTCACATCTATGTTATTGCTATATCATTTGACAGCTGACAGTTATAGCTTCATTCTAAAAAAAATTGAGCAATTTGGTTGAGATTTGGGGATTTTACAACAAGTTGAAGATGGAAGACCACGCTGTGCATTTTTGCCATATTTTACTGTTTTACTTCCATAAAGGGAAGAATGCACATCAAGCTTGTGAAAAGTTGCATATAGTTTACGGTGACAATGCTCTACAAGAACGTCAGTGCTAACGATGGTTCACGAAATTCCGTGCTGGTGATTTTGATCTCAATGATGCTCCTCAGTCAGAGAGGCCCACCATGGTTGATGACGACAAAATAAAGGCATCAATTGAGTCAAACCCATGCTACACGACATGAGAGATTGCAGAAATGTTGAAAATCCATCATTCAAGTGTTCATGACCACCTGAAGAAGCTGGGATACGAAAGCAAGCTCGATATTTGGGTTCCTCATGAACTCAAAGAAGTTCATCTGATGGCGTGTATAAATATCTGAAAGATGCTCATTAAATGTGAGGAAACCGATCCTTTTTTGAAGCAACTGATAACTGGTGATGAGAAGTGGATTGTTTACAACAATGTGGTGCACAAACAGTCTTGGTCCCGACTTGATGATTCGCTTCAAGCAACATCGAAAGCAGACATTCATCAGAGGAAGGTTATGCTCTCAGTGTGGTGGGATTTTAAAGGTGTCATGTTTTTCGAGCTCCTACCAAGGAACCAAACAATCAATTCGAATGTGTACTGTAGGGAATTGGACAGTTTGAACGAATCCATCATCCAGAAACGTCCAGAGTCGTTAATTGTAAAGGAGTTGTGTTCCATCGCGACAACGCGAGACCACATACAAGTTTGATGACCCGTCAAAAATCATTGGAGCTTGGATGGGATGTGTTGCCACACCCACCATACTTGCCTGACCTTGAGCCGTTAGACTTCCACTTGTTTCGCTGTCTTCAAAACTTCTTGCCTGGTATAACGTTCAATTCAGATGAAGCTGTAAATCATCACCTTGTTCAGTTTTTCACAAATAAAGACAGGTCCTTCTATGAACAAGGCAATATGAAGCTCACTGAAAGATGGCAAAATGTTATCGAACAAAACGGGCAATATATCATTGATTGATTTTTGTTCTTTATATAAATAAATGACCTTTTAAAAACATAGACAAAATACGTCATGACTTTCCCGACAACCCAATATTTTGATAAATATACCTGTATCTAAGCATTCATCCACACATATGCAGAGGCACAAACTGCCAAGTTTAAGCAAACTGCTATTGTGATAATTCTTGATTCTCATCAACTGTGAATTGCCTGGTATCATTTATGGGCTTCCTTCTTTTTTCTAGCAGGTGATTTTATGGTATAAAAACAGAATGTGATGGTTTTAATTTTTCAGTGATGCTTAAAAAACAAACAAACAAAACAGAAGAACTTTTATACAAAGCTAGGATTGTCACCACTGGCGACTCTGTGTAATGGTAATCTGGGCATGAGGTGTGAGAGATTTTGTGATAGTTGGGAGAGTCAACAGTGGCAGTATCCATAGTGAATTTATTCTTATCTCAGGATGCATGAGTTTTTAGGCAGTGGTACTCCCATCATCATTATTTCTCTGAAAGTTAGCTACTAAAGATCAACGTAATGGGAGGAATATGGGCGCCACAGGAAATGTGTGATGAAGGGGGTCTCAGTGACAATTTGCATTCTCCTATTTACCCTCAATCTGCCCTGAAGATGCTTGTGGCAAGTTTTGGTTCAAGAAGCACAGGCTTTTGTAGTATTCCCTCAGGTGCAGTGTGATTTCATTTCAAAATGGACAAATGAGCTAATCCAGGGAAGTATGTCACCAAAATCCACTCTGGGTGACATTTGTTCCTCAATTGTCATATTTTTGTTTTTGTTATGTTCACTCCCAGATTCTATACAGGGTGATTTAGCTTATAAGAGTATTGTTTTTGTTCATAAGAGCTAAATGAAATTATTATATATTAATTCCTGATTGTTTTTCCAAGAAAATCTAGTATAGATCCAGATCAGCAAACATAATACTAGTTTAATATAATATAAACATTATATATATATATATATATATTTTTTTTTTTTTTAAAAAGTAAGGGTGAAGCAGAAACATGCTGGAGAGGTATGCAAAACATATGAAAATTTTCATAGGTTCAAATTTCCAAATTTTTTATTTTGAAGTCTGATTTAGTAGTTCACATAAGACCTTAGTGTAGAATGTACAAAAGCAGATATAATATGTTTGAAGTCTGTCTCTTGAGATAAAACATTTATACTGTAATGTGTGGCTTTGCCTTATTTCTTGCCTTCCTGCCAAAAACCTTCCCAAAACCATAATAAACAAACCCTACAGTACAGAAGCACCCCATTAGTAAAGGCTGTGTATTATATCCCTTGTAAGTTTTTATACCTGTAGAGAGTACCAGGTATTAAATACCAAGTTTTGCATTATTTAATACCAAGTATTAAATACTTCTTGACTTTATATTTGTGGTTCATACTCTTACTGTCTATTCCTTATTTACGACCTTCTTCCTGCTGGTAAACTGGTAGAAGAGTGTGTCCCAAAGTACATCAGAAATCGATGAATAATTTACTAAATTATTATGAGAAAAGTAATTTAGCCTTTCAGTGTTCTCTAAGTGACATTGAACAAAAGAGAACAGAAATGCGTGGTATGTTTTAAAGATGTTTCACTAAAATAATGAGTAAAGCACTGTTGTAAATGCTGTAGCTGATGCAAAGATGAGTGTGACTAGTGGTCCGAGCCCTTACGAGGTCTTATAAGGTCTTATAAGCCTAGTGAAGGGGAGTGATGTTTATGAGTAATTTGAGAGAATGAATATAGGACTAAAGTAAGTGCCCAGTGAGGTGTAAATACAGAAGGAGCCAGCCTCAAGCTTCGAGGTGGGGCGATGATAATGTGAGGTTGATGAGCTTCTGTCAGAATTCTTGGTTTTAATAATACACAGGTATTTAAAATTTAGTGTTCTGCAGATAGTTACTCTTTTTACTTCTGTTTAGTGATGTTTGATCTGGGGCTATTTCATGTATAGTTTTTGGAAATCAAAAGCCTTTCGTGGTTATATTCAGAAACTGGATTGTGCACAACTATCAAGTAAGAAGTTTAACCAGTGGCTGAGTACTTCCTAGAATTTCATAACAGTGTTGCTAGGAAATGAATTTAAATTTGAGGCTAGTTAGAGCAAGCATTATTTGATTTATTTGCATTTGTGCTAATATGTCTATAATGACTAGGATGACAGGGCTACCAGTAGCCAGTCATAACTAAAACGTTAACCTCTTCCCAGTTATTAGCTGTGCAGTTTCCTGTGAAATCACTTAGTAATAGGAATCACTTCCTATATTAGTTTCCAAAAAAATAATTTGACTTACCCATTATCTAAAATGACTTTTAAAAAGCAATTACAAAAATCCAATGTAATTAAAAGATTTAAAATTCATTTACTGACTTTTCTTGGAGCAATTCTTCATCCATCATTTTTTAAAATTAATTTTTATTGAGAGAGAATAAAACGTGTGGTACAAAAATAAAGCAAATACCCCTCCCCTCCCGTCCCCCGCCCCAATGGAATTATACTAGAAAGGCCTTAAAATGGAGACTTAACAGAAAAAGTAGTTAGATGTAGAGTTACTATATTGTGGAAGTTATTTTGTTCATAGTCTCATAGAGAAGTCTTCCTTCCTCAAGCCTTGTACCTAGAATGTGTAGAGTAATGTCTGGAATTGGTTGATGTCTTCACCTGCTTGGGCTTGTCCTTCCTCCAATTTGGTTATCTAATCTAATCCTTTCCTTTTACAGTTTAACTGATTTTTTGTTTTTAATTTTAAGAGAAAACTCTCTTTCTTAAATATAACTTCTGTAGCAAGGTAGTCATCTTAACAGACCACCTCTTGTTAAAAACACTGCTGCCGATATTTCTACTGCTGTATAACTGGGGGAAAATATACATGTTATTATGCCATGTTCTTTTGGAAATAAGTTATGTGGAAATTTATTGAGGTATTTCCTAAAACATACCAATTTGCTTTATATAGATAGCTATATAAATTAAATATCAATACAGATATATTACAATAAAACTGTAGCTACTTTCTGTTGATTGAGGGCAAATGCCACCTTTCTATTTAGACCTAGTTTGTGATTACTTTGGGCTAATGTTTCTAATCTCCAAATTAGAGTAAAACACTCTTTTTGAAACTTTTTGAAACTTTCCCTCCCAAGATTAGCCCTGGTATGCCATTATAATGCATTTTCTCTGTCAACTGGGTCATTAGCATAACTAGAAGGAATGCAGCTCTAAAATTGGCCTGATTTTTTGAAGTTTGATTTGAAGAAAGACTACAAGGTAAATGAAAAGAGAATTGGTAAACAGATGGTGGCTAGACTTACAAACTAATGGAAAACTAAGGCAAAAATCCATTTTAAAATCCAAAAGTACGTAGATACTTGATTAAATTCTCTATTTTGCTTGTATAGAAAAATTATCAGATTAAAGATCTCCTAAATATTTTGTGACATTTAGAAATGCATTGAGGTTTATTTTTCCTTTCCCCTCTCAGTCCTCATTTTTCTTAGAAAAAAGCAGTTTTTTTTCAGTGACTCTTTTTATTAGGAGGCACATTACATTGATGTTACCTTTAACATAAGCGCCCAGAGAAGATTCTTTTCACAGTCTTTCTGGAACAGTTATGAAGGTAATTCAATAAATGTGCAGCAGAAGGACAGCAGCTTTTAAAAGATGGATTTTCATCTTGTAAAGGATTGATTTTTTTTTTTTTTTAGATTTTTATTGGGGATTTTGGGGGATGGGAACAGTGCTGGGGAATTGGGGGAAGGGGAACAGACAAGTTGCTGTTGTTTTTTGTTCTTCAGTCTAGTTGTGGAGGATGTTGCTTCACTGGCCCAAGTTGGCACCATCATTGCGCTCTTCCCGGGTGAGGCACATCAGTCGCCGGCTTCTGGACGGCCGCTCACTGCGGCTGCTGGCTGCTCACGCTGGCTGCTGGCCGCACACGCTGGCTGCTGGCCACACACGGCAGCCCATGGCAACCCACTGCCACAGGGGCTGCAGCCTATGCCGTCGCGGGCGACTCACGGCAGCCCAGCTCCAGGTTGAGCTGTTGTTCAGCATCTTAGCTGCAGAGGGCAGTGTCACTGGCCCTCATATGTGGGATCCGAACCGGGGCCTCTGGCGTCCCAAGCCAGTTCTTAACCATCGCGCCACTCGGCCGGCCCAAGGATTGAATTTTTGTAAGAATAATAATGAAAAATTTGATAATGAAAAATTTATAGTAGAAATTCTCAAAATTTTAAAATGAACTTCCAGTGTGTTCTGATTCCAAAATGAATTAATTTCCATTTGAAATGATTAACAAATCCTTGCTTGACATAAAGGTAATGTGCTTGTCAGAGGGTCTTTTAAGATGGAGGTAAATGAAATAGGTTCTGGAGTTGTGTGTGTTACATACAGCTTCTCATCTTGGTTATGAGAAAGGAAGGACACGCTAATGTCCTGCAGCTGTCACAGAAGCAGCGGCTGTCTAAGTTCAGGCATGAATTATTTTGATTTTTTTCCCCCTTAACACCATATTTTTCAGACAGCATCCCAGGGGACTCCATGAGGTCAGAGGACAGATGAACTCATCTTTGCTTGGTATTTAACAATGTGGATCAGCAATATTAGCCCCCTGGATTAAGGTCTGTGTGTGTTACAATGGGTGACATTAAAAAATAGTACTTAGTTCACTAAATTTGCATTTTAGTGCACGATCTTTGTAACCCATGTACCTATGGAGGACAGAAAATGTCTTCCTACAACACCAAATGAAATGGAAGAACAAACAACGTAAGTGATTGATTCATCCCAGTGTCAGTTGTTAAGCTAAGTTGCAATAATTAACCTTAGAATAAGCACGTATCTTTTATAGACTTAGAATATGGCTTTCTTTCTCTAAGAAAGTTTTCACTTTCAAAACAATTCCTTACATGTTTTTAATATTTAAAGGACATGAGGTACATGTTTTATGCAAGACTAAAACTTATTGGAAACAAGATTTATTAGAAAAGTTTTCTTTGACTCGTCTGTGATATACTGGTTCATATCATCTTTTCTCCCAAGACTCTACACACAACCAATAGAACAACCATTAGTGATCCTTTGAAGTGTAATTGTCCTTAGCAAAAGTAATTATTCTGGAGTTCTTGTTATAGAACAATTTGTAACAAGAAAGCATGTATAAATATACTCCAAAGAAAAATTTAGTAGCAGGGTTTTCAATTCAACAAGAAATTCCTGAGGACTCTATACCAGGCTCTCAGGGGTTGCAAAGATCAGCCTGACTCAACTCCTATCCTCAAGGACCTTTTTTTAAAAAAATTGAATATTATATTTATTTAACCCAGTGTATCTAAAATATTATCATTTCAAAATATAGGAATATAAAAATTGTTCATGAGATCTCTTCCATTCTTTTGTTGGTACTGAGTGTTTGAAATCTGGTATACTTTTAACATTTACAGCACATCTCAGTTTGGACCAGCCACATTTCAAGAGTTCAGTAACCACATGGCATCACAATTCTAGAGAATAGTAGGAAGGATGATTGGCCTAGAATTCAAAGTCTGGGCTCTATTGCAGACTAATATAATGTGACTCAGAGTTTGTCATAGTCCTGCTCAAAATCCCCCCAAGACTTCCCATCACTCAGTTGGGGGATAAGATGACACAGCTGGAGAGACTGGAAATGGGGTTGGAGAGACCAAAACCAACTACAGTGATGTTTCCAAGGATGGAGAAAGCAATGTGGCCAAAAGGGTCAGAAAAGGTTTTGTTATAAAGAAAATGATTTATTTTATTGTCACTGTCCTGAGATGTCATTTGTGTTATCATGAGATTTGCATAAGCACGTCAAATACCTGTGCTGTGGTGGTGCCACCCAGCTGTTCCCCAGTTTATCACTCCTCTGAAAGACAGTTGGGAAGCAAATGTAACAAAGGTTGTCAAGATTTTATTAGTGCATTGTTTTGGATATGCAGTTAGGGTTTCTGTTGATAAATCAATATCTAAATTTAGAATGAAGAAAGATATTTTTATTGTTGACTGTTGGAATGTCTAAAATCAGGCTCTTAAAAATAACCAGGTTTAAATCTACTTAAATCATTCCTATTTTTAATTGCTTTGCATTTTGTGTTCATTCACGTTCCATTTTCTAAAGGCCTCATTCAACTCTTATATATGCTACATTTCTTCTCTAGAATTTGCTCATTCCTTCTTCCTGAATGATTTCCTGCTTTTACGTTTCCTTGGACTGTTTCTTCTCTTCCTGTCCGTTGGCATCTGTGTACTCCACTATATTAGATGTAAGTTGTTCAATTGTTGTTGGGTAGAATTCACAAGGATCACCCAAGCTATAATTATGTGAGGTTATTTGAAAAAAATCTGTTATTTCTGATTATGTTCCAGGAAACTTTAATAGCGATCTGATTATGATTCCTGCTTATCTTCTTGAAAATAGAAGTATCTGCATGTCAAGTTGCTTTAAATGTCTAAATTTCTTGCATCTTTGCTTCACCAAATCCCTACTTTAGACCCATGTAGTTTCAAACAACACAAGGAAGGATACACCTAGGCAGATTTTGTTGGTTACTTAACCAAAGTAGCATTCTAAGAAGAAATTCAAACTTTTAAAAATCTAAAACTTATGCTGACTCCATACTTAGGATTTGCATACCATAAATTAACCCATCTATCTGACTGCTTCTACCAATGTCTGAATTTGCAAAGGCCATGTAGTTAGAAGGCCAGCTACAGCTGGTAAGAAGTGGCGGCTCTCATTCACTGGAACTTCTCTGGAGTCAAGTGTTTCTCAAATAAGGGAAGTCTCTTTTCCATTCCTTTTTCCACTGTTCTGCCCAGTGCTCATCTCCCACGCTTTTCCGGAAGCTTGTGGCATTTAACTTCTTAGTTTGCCGCTGAGGAATTTCCCAGATTGAGGCTCTTTGACAGTCTCTGGCCTGTTCTGTCTATGCCAGAATGTGTTAACTTGGATTCTTCAAATACATTCTTCCCTGTTCTCTTTCTTTGTGTTTGTTAATGCAGTGTTCTTTCCATTTCTTCCCAGTGAAATCCTGCTCTTCCTTAACATCTAGCTCAAATGCCTCGTCCTGCCTGAGGTCTTTTGATCCTTCCAGAAACTGTAATCTCTGTAGTGGCATAATTTTTTTTTTCCAGGGCTTATCATACTTGGTGTTCTGTGGTTGTTTGTATGAATCTTATCACCCCCAAAGAGAGCCATTATTTCATATAATTTATTTTTATATTCCCTATAGCATGTAGCATGGTACCATTCACATAACAAGTACTCAGTAAAGATTTTTGGATTTAATGAAATTTGTGAGTCCCAAATGTAGCACCAAACAGAGGGTGACGATGGCTGGGAGACCACAGTTAATGTATGATGCCCACTTCAGTCTCATTCTTTGAAAGATTGTAGATTGTTATAAATCCTTTTACTTTAATGTGGTTCTCATTTATTTCCTGTTGTAATTTAATAAATACACCTATTAGGACATTTGGAATAATATTTTTCCTCATTTAATGTTATTTTTTATAGCTTTTTCGCATGTAACTTTGATAGCTTTGGGGTGTGCTTACTCTGAACTAAGATATTTGTCTTCTTTTAGTCTGTATTTTTTTACAGCTGGTAATAAAGTACTATTACTAAGTATGAAAAGTTGGTAAAATCTGTGATCTTAACTAGGTATGTGCACTTTTAGATAGGAATCCAAGGAATAGGGTGTGAGAATGTTGAATAAAACTTAAGGTTTTTTTGTTTTTTTTTCTGGTTGTTGCTCGTTTGTTTTGTTTCTCCCTCCAGCACTGGACTGGGAAGAGGGCAGAACTGTAGAGAAGCCAGATGATTACTTAAAAACACCTCTTAGATTATGACAGAACTTGACTAGCAAACAAAGCTCCATCAAAACTTTCTTAAGCAATTATGTGAAGGAATTGTAAAGTTAGCTGCATAGTAAAGGAGCTCCTTAAGTAAAGGTCATATTTGAACTTGAATTACTGTAAAAGGGACTTGAGTTATTTATAGTTATAATATCCATTCATTCATCCCAGAGAGAGTAAAGGGGATGGGGAGGGAGGCAGAGAGAGAGAGAGAGAGAGAGAGAGAGAGAGAGAGAGAGAGAGAGAGAGAGAGAGAGATATTTTGAGAATATGAAAGGTTATAGGAAACAAACTTTCAGGTCAGGAATCCCCAACGCTTTTGGAGTTATGCTACCCCAATGACCTTACATCTAAGTGGCTGCCCTCATCCTTCCTGGCCTTTGATTCACCTGTAGAACTAACTGCCAGAGCCTCTGCTGTAGTAGAAACAGGGTAAATATGTGTGTTTTGGGGGCGGGGTGGGGTGTGCTGGGAGTAGAGAGTAGATAAAGAATTCAAATACTGCATCTGGAGTTTTTAGAAGATCTGTGAGTTCAAAAATGAAGGGAAGAAACTTTTGAAAGGAAGTGTTGATAGAGCTGACCCTTCTGAGTCAAATTATTAGTGTTGTTTATGTAGGATTGTGTATTCATGTCACCTATATTTTTCACTTTAATTTAACATTGCTTGAAATACTGTCAAGTAAATATTTATTTAGAATGCAGGTATTCTATTTAATTTAATTAATTAAACATTATTATTAAGGTATAATTGACATACAAATTTATATTAGTTTTATTTATATAACATAACGATTTGATATTTGTATATATTGAAAAATGATCAATACAATAAGTCAAATTAGCATGTGTCACCATATATAGTTACAGATTGTTTTTCTTATGACGACAGCATTTAGGATCTACTCTCTTAGCAACTTTAAAATATGCATTATAATAATATTAACTATAGTCCCCATGCTATACATTATATCCCCATGACTTATTTTTTGAATAACTGGAAGTTTGTACCTTTTGACCTCTTTTACCCATTTCACGCACACCCCACAACCCCCACAACCTGCCTCTGGCAACCCTGCAAGTATTCTATTTTAAAAATACAGAATTTTTGGAAATGTCTTAAGGGGCTGCTTCTTAGATAAATTAACAAGAAGTTTTGGTCTAATAGCTAAATGTACGTCTTTCATTGCTTATGAGTTTCCTTCTGCTCGGATCCTCTTCTCCTGTTGTTCATCTGGCAGATTCCTACTTATCATCTAGGGCCCAGCTCAGATGTCACTTGATCATGTAACTGTCCCAGATCCATCCCCTTCCTGGAAGGTGAAGTAATTGTCTGTCCATCTGGATTCTTAGATTGGTCTGTTCACACTTTTCATTATGATTTTTCTTAAGCATCTGACTTCCCAATAGACTGTAAAAGTAAATAACGTGGCAGCCTCAACACTATGTCCTCAGGCTTGGTGTTGACAGTGACAAAAAGCAACCACTCAAACACTGATTGCTTTAAAAAATGTAAAATTAGATTAACTTAATTTCAAATGCATTCTACTAGATGATTTTTAGGTTATTCCTTATCATTTTTATGATTCCAGGAGAAGATAATTTTTAGTATCTTTAACAATAATGATGATGATAATAGCAATAAAAAAACAACATATATATATATATTCTATATATATGGAATGTATTACATTCCACATATTGTTATTTACACATACGTCCATTTAATTTTGGCACCAGCCCTCTGGTATTGTTAGTATTATTACCACACTGGCAGATGTGAAAGAAATGACAGTTACTCCAGGTCACGTTACTAGTTATCGGCAAGATTTGAACCTAGGTCCGTCTCCTTTCTGAGTTTATCTGTCCATTAGCAGAGTTGAGACTAAAAGAGGAACAAACCCAATAGCCACATGGGGCATTTGTTTACAAGGGTTGGCAACACAATCATTAAAATAAGAATAAATACTACCAGTTAAAGTAGGTTTTCATATATTAATTCTTAATGTCTGAAAAGCAAAGCCACAGTGGAGCCCCTGCAGGAGGCCACATCTTTCAGTATACGTTCCCTTCTTCCTCTGCCTCATCTCCACTCACTCCTGTTCTCTAAAGTTTAAGGTCCGGCTCCAAAGTGAGGCCTTTGATCAACCTTTCTCAATTCCCTAAGCCAGAAGCAGCATCCTATTCTGAAACCATCCAGTGCTTTTATTTTTATGGCTCTTATTTTCTACCTAGTGTTACAGTGTCAACAGGATAATAAAACGAGATTCAGTTGGAGCTGAGGTCCTGAGTGCCCATCACTCTTTGTGGTCCAGAGTGCAGTGTGCACCTCCTAAGCAGGACTTGCTAAGGGTGGGGTGAGGAACAAGTTCAGGGAATGCCAACTCAACACCCACCTCCAGCCTATAAATAAGGCTGCTGAGGCGGAAAGATTTGGAACTAGGAGATGATGGGGCTAGTGTGTTGTGAGCCTCATCCCAGCAAGACGGTGGCAAAGAAAGCTTGATATGTGTGTCCTGGACCTTGGGGAACAGAGGGGACCCTGTGTCAGTCATGCCAGAGAGATTGAAAGGGGAAGAAACTGGCTGATCCAGCCAGTGACAGAGAATAGTGGACAGTGGATGGGAAGGAACTGCTTCCCGCCGACAGTGGGCCAGAGGTGTTCTGTGGAATCCTAGGTAACCATCCAGAGAAGGTGTATTCATGCTTGTTGGGGATCCACTGGGGGTGGAGCAGTCAGCTTTGAGCATCTGTATAGCAAACCAATCAGACATTTGCAGGGCACCTATGACCTTCTCTGCTCCTTGAGATCCCCTAAGGGGGCAGAAGCTCATTGGTTAGTAGGGGCCTGGGGAGATCAGCTGTCCAGTTGAGGAGAGGAGGCAGCGCTGTCCTCTGTCTCCCTCCCCAGCCCCACTGCAGGCCTGTGCCTGCTGCAGGACTGAGCAAAGGGAGGTGTTGCTCTACTTTTGAATGAAGTCCAGAGTGTGGTTTTTACATGAACTGAGTATTTAATTGCTGAACTGAGACTATTTTAGGGACTTTTTATTTTCCAGCACCTGGCACACAACTGTGGGGGCCTGTCTTAGCTTTAATCCAGGGCCAAAGGAAGATTTCGCCTGGCAGAATAGATTTACAGGGGAGCTTGAGAAGAGGAAAGAAGTTGCTTTATGACTTGTTTATTGCCCTTTCAGCATCCTGAGTCCCATTTCTTCTCTCCTGGATGGTGAGAGTTTGGAAATTAGAGGGAAATGATGTCTTTGTCACCAGGTCTTAGTCCTCTTTGTAAATGGTACACAGCTGACCACCCATTTGTTCAATGCAAATTTATTGAATAAATGTTTTTCTTATGAGATTAATTAAATGTGATCTTTAAGTAAAAAGAAGCACAGTGATTCCTTTTTTAAAAAAAGAAAGTTTTAATTTTAGAGTAGTTTTAAATTTATAGAAAAGTTACAAATATAGTGTAGAGAATTCCCACACTCTTGCTCAGTTCCCCCTATAGTTAAAAATTTACTTTAGTATGGGACGTTTGCCACGACTAACAAACCAGTGATTAGGTTCATCAGTGCAAATTCTACTTCTTACGCTGTGAGCTAATACAGGAAAGAATGCCACAATATTTATTTCAAAGAGTAGTCATTTGATTTCTGGATCAAGGTTTTGTACTAAGTATTTGTTAAGCTTCATCGTGAGTTTGCTTTCTACAAATAACAGGCTTCCTAATTTCAGGTATAAATCAAAGAATATTGCAAAATTCATAGTGAGCCACACCACTAAGTTCCTTGACCCTTAAATTTCATGAAGTAGTTATGCCTTTCTTTAAAATGGTTAAGGAGTAACTTGATATTTATGTGAGCTGCTGTTTTCTTTAGTCCATGATCGAGTGCTTCATGTCGTTGCCAGAAATAACATGAATTAAAAGTTGATTTTTTTGGTTCAGGTGGTTATGTACAAAACCATAAAATATCAGGAAATGATGATGTAAAACTTTTTAATCTTAGAATTTTTCCTCTGTATGTAGCCTAGCCTTTATATCCTTGACCCAAGCAAATTACATCGTCTTCCTCTCAGAATAATTGCAAAGAAAAAGTCAATTGATGTAAGAAAACAAATCTCGAAAAGATAAAATCCCTAAATAAATTCAAGCAACAGAATCAATTTTGTGTTAATAATATGATACACACTTTATCACTGTTTGCCAGAACCGCATTTGGTGGTCTGTTGTTTAGTATATATGTGTTTGCAAACACAGTTTAAAGCATTAAAGTAAACATAGTTGAGAGTAGAAGTACTACTATGAAAAAAACAAAAGAACTCTGAAATGGTATGTGTATGTAAAATTGGCTTTATTTAAACTTGTTTTTGCATACACTTATTTACTTGTAATGGAAATTTTATCAATCTAATACTTTTTCTAGTGTTGCCCATTCAGCAGTCTTGTGGTCATTGGGACTTTATATCTACCTACCACCCGTGCTGGCTACAGGTGGGTGTCTTATGTCACTGCAAGCTCAGCGTGTCTAAAATCAGTTCATATTTTTACATCTTAAGTACTTCTCCTGACACCTCCTTTTTAGTTTATGGTAACAGTTCAGCCACCTATCCTCAAGCCTCATATTTTACCTTTGATTTGTTTTTTTTTCCTTCTCACCCCTGTAGTCAGACAATCTTCACATCGTTGACTGTGAATGCGTTTCTTCCTTTCCACTTCCAAATCCTTAGTCCAAATCTGGATGAATCACCTCATATCTGAATTATTGACGTAGCATTCTCATTGGTCTACCTTCTTTTATGTTCTCTTCTCTGACACACACCCTGCACTCCCAGCCCATACAGATCACATTCACCCACCAGTACCGCCTCTGTATCCTTCCTGCCCACAAAAACTTGTGAGTACACACACTTTAATGGATCTAGCTCATGGTCAGATTCATGTTCCTAAAGTACTTCCATCATTTCAACATACTAAAAAACTTTTTTTTTTAAAGATTTTTATTGGGAAATTGGAGGGATGGGAACAGCGCTGGGGAATTGGGGGAAGGGGAACAGACAAGTTGCTGTCGTTTTTGTTCTTCAGTCTAGTTGTGGAGGATGTTGCTTCACTGGCCCAAGTTGGCACCATCATTGCGCTCTTCCCGGGCGAGGCACATCAGTCGCCGGCTTCTGGACGGCCGCTCACTGCGGCTGCTGGCCGCTCACGCTGGCTGCTGGCTACATACGGTAGCCCATGGCAGCCCACACTGCCACAGGGGCTGCAGCCTACACCATCTCTGGCAACTCACGGCAGCCCAGCTCCAGGTTGAGCTGTTGTTCAGCATCTTAGCTGTAGAGGGCAGTGTCACTGGCCCTCATATGTGGGATCCGAACCGGGGCCCTCTGGCGTCCCAAGCCAGTTCCCAACCATCGCACCACTCGGCCAGCCCTAAAAAACTTTTAATGGGTATCTCCTCATGCTCATAGAATGTTGTCTGGACTTCTCAGCCAGACTTTGTAGGTAGTTCTCCTTTTAGTTTACTTTGTTAAAAACCCCTCCTCTGCCATGGCCCTGGATTTCTTTATGTAGGAGATGTATATGTTCTTTATTGAGACTTCTACAGAGTGAACTAGTCTTTGTGTAATAAAAGCAGCTATTTTTGTGGCATCATCTAGAACTCATTTGGGATTGTCCATTGGCCTAGGCCTGGAATCCTCCATATCTCATGTCAAAACCTGAAAATATGTACCCAGACAAGCCGAATGATTCCTGCTCAGCCTTATGATAATTTATAGGATTAAGTAAAGTTAATACTGCAATTTGCGGTAGTGCTTTTTGAGCCTTAAGGGTCTTAAGAGACTCTGTAAGCCTCCTGTGGTTGCTGGATTCAATAAGTACTACAGCTTTTACAACAGCTTCTGCATTGTTCTTTTGAAACACTTTGGTCAAGTGGTCCTTGCCACTGAAGCATTTGGGGAAAAGTCCTTTCCCTCAAATGTTTGTGGGTTTGAAAGGGATCCTAAAGGCCTCAGGTGGCAGAGGCCTTTATTGACATGTGTTGTGTATAATTATATCAGTTATAATATTGATACTATTAATTAGGTTTTACATAAGACTCTTGCTTCATACAAGTGGTACTGAACTCCTTTTCATTACATTACATTGAAAATTTGGAAAGAATGGTATTGTGTAGTTTATTTCACTCTCATCTGCATTAGAATTTGAATTATTGTTATAATTACCACATGCTTGCCTTTCAGGCTCAGTAAAGCAAAGGAACCGTTGTGGAGAATAGAGTCATTTAAATCATTTGCTGGAAAATTGAGACACAATGTGAGGGCACTTTTGGCTTCTTTATCTGATATAGCTTTTGTCACAGATTCATGGTCTGGGTGACGTGTCTGGTATTCGACATGGTTATGCTATGCTTAGAATGTAAGTTGTGACTTTTCCCCTTCTGTATTTCTGGAGGTAGTTATTTTTGCTTTTAATCTCCTTGTGGTATCTCTGAAGAAAAACAAGACAGGTGTTTAATTTGCTGGTAACCCGATATAGATCTGCAAATCACGTAGTATGCAGTGTGCTATGACCCATCTTTTAAGCAAGTATAGCACGTGTGAAGTTTATTTATGGTGTTGACCTCTAGTCTTCATTGGCTCTTAGTTTATTTGGGACATAACTCACTAGGGTTATGAGTTGCAGTATTTAAGGGTCAGCTGAGGATAAGGAGACAGAAGAAGACACATGTCCCATCAAGTGTATAATACTGAGATGTGTCCACACTTGAATTATGCATTGTGGTGGGTGTGGTTTAGGCAGACCATAGGGGAGGACAGACTGAAAGCATAGGAACCTTTAGTATGAAAGGCAGAGATGGGCATAATATGGGAAAGCTTTGAAAATATGCTTAAATATTACTAACTGGCGCTACCATTTGAGTGATTATCATGAGCATGCACTGTGTTAAGAAGTTTATATGTACATTAGCTTATTTAAACCTCACAACAATATTCTGAGAGTGTTGTTATTTGCTTTGTACAAAATAGATAGCTGAGTTTTAGGGCTGTGGAAAGTCAGGATAAAATAAACCTGAATTTGGTGAACAAATTTAAAAAATCTCGAAGCTGAGTAAATCCTTTCTAACTTCTGTGAAGTGTGTCAGAACATTTAGAAGTTTTGCATTTAGATTCATTTTCTCCAGAAGTGATATAGCAGGGCAAGTATAAACTGACACTAGTATCTTAACATCCTAAGATTAGGAGGAAGTTTATAGCTACCTAAATAGGGTTTGCAAAATTTATTAATTGAAGTTATATAAATGTCTAAAAAGAAGCTGGGATTGCAGAGAACATTCATCACCTCTTTGAAGGTCTTTGTTGGCAGCAAAATATTTATCAGTTAAGGAGATTTATGTTTTTGTTCCTTAAAAATATATTTAGGATTTTGTTTGTTCTACTCTCAAACTTCACCAGGAATCAGTCTGAATTAAAGTGTGTACTTCAAGCTGAAGTGAACTAAACTAATTTGCAAACATTCAAGAGGAGGCCACATACCTTAAATTAGCTATTAACCAGAGTATTTTGAAGGAGAAAAACAAACAAACCAAAAAACCCTAAGAGTATTTTTGAATAAATCCACACTGGAAAAGACAACTGAAATTGAATTACAAAATGGTTATGAACCCAATCATTATTTACCTATTCTTAGATTGAAGCAGTTGATGCACTTCCTGGACAGAAGTGAAAACACTCTGTTTAAAAATGAATTAAAAATTTTTGTATTAAAAAAAATTGCACATGTTTGTAAAGGAAAAAAATGAAAAACAAATTGAACAAAGAGGAAAAAAATTGTCCATGATCAGCCTCTGGTCATAACATTGGTAAGATTCTGGTGAGTACATTGTTAGCCTTAAAATAAATAGATACATATGTGCATAATTATGTCCACCCACATTTATATGTTTAAAATATAACTTTCACTGAAAGTTTTTTTGAAGGTAATATTGATAACTGATCAATAGCTTTCTGAAATACTGGTTTTCTGAAATAGTTTTCTGAGAAACTGTTATTTTGATAAATTTGGATGTGTGTGTGTGTGTGTGTGTGTGTGTGTGTGTGTGTGTGTGTGTAGAGTTTCCTCCAGGTGAAATGATTAAGAACTGAAACTTCCCTCTAGCACTCCTCACTTTCCTTAGTCATATCAGCCTCTTCCTTCTTCTTAAACATAGTTTATTACCCATCTAGATTGGAAAGGAAGATATAAAACTATCTCTTTTCACAGAAGACAGGATCTGTATATAATAATCCAAAGGAAACAACTAAAAATATTATAATTAATAAATAAGTGCAGTTTGTAAGTTACAATAACAACATAAAAAATCCATTGTATTTCTATACATTAGCAATAAACAAGCCAAAAATGATATTAGGAAAACAGTTAACATTTACAATTGCATCAAAAAATGAAATACTTAGGAATAAATTTAACAAAAGAAGTGCAAGACTTGTACACTAAAAACTACAAAATGTCACTGAGAAGCAATAAAGAATGTCTAACAAATTGAAAGTCACCTGTGTTAATGGTTCAGAAGAATTAATATTTTTAAAATGGCATTGTTAGGTTGATCTACGATTCAGTGCAATCCCTACTTGAATCCCTGCTGGCTTTTTTTGCAGAAATTTACAAGCTAATCCTAAAATTCATGTGGAAAGGCAAGGGGACCAGAATACTGAAAACAATCTTGAAAAATACAAAATTGAAGGACTCAGACTTCCCAACTTCAAAATTTACTACAAAGCTACAGTAATCAGACAGTGTAGTCCTCACATAAAGAGAGACATATAGATCAATGCAACATAATTCAAAGTCAAGACATAAACCTTTAAATTTGTGGGCAATTGACTTTTGACAAGGGTGCCAAGACAATTCAATGGGGGAAATAATTATCTTTTCAACAAATGGTTTGTGACAACTGTATAACCATATGTGAAAGGATGAATAAAAACCCTACTGAACAAAAAAAATGACTTAAAGTCATTTAAATGTAAAAGTTAAAACTATAAAACTCAGAAGAAAACATAGGAGTAAACCTTGCTGACCATTAGTCAATGGTTTTTAGATATGATTTTCAAAACACAAAGGTCAAAAGAAAAGGTTGATAAGTTGGACTTCATCAAAATTAAAAACTTCTGTGCTTTTAACAATCCAGAAAGTGAAAGGACAACCCACAAAATGAGATAAAATATTTGCACATCATATATCTAAAGGGACTTCTAACCAGAATATATAAAGAATTCTTACAACTCAAATATAAGCACAAGTAATCCAGTTAAAAATGGGCAAAATATTTGAATGACATTTTTCCAAAGGAGATATGCAAATGGCCAATGAATTCATTAAAAGATGCTCAGCATCATTTGCCATTAGAGAAATGCATATCAGAACCATGAAGTACTACTTGGCACCCACCAGAACAACTATAATAAAAAAGACAGACAATAACAGGCGTTGTTGAAGAAGTGGAAAAATTGGAGACCTCATACACTGTTGGTGGGAAGATAGAGTGTGCAGCCACTATGGAAAGCAGTCAGGTGGTTCCTCAAAAGGTTAAACTGTTGGGTGGTTCTTCAAAAGGTTACCATATAACTCAGCAATTCCACTCCTAGGTATCTCTGCCCAAGAGAAATGAAAATATAACTGTATACAGAACTCATGTGTGAATGTTCATAACAGCATTATTTATAATAGCCTAAAAGTGAAAACACCCCAAATGTCCATTGAGTGAGGAATGGGTAAATAAAAGTGGTATATCTATACAATGGGGTATTATTTGAAATTAAAAAGGAATGACATTCATAAATTACTAATACATGCTACAACATGGATGAACTTCAAAAAAGTGCTAAGTTAAAGAAGCCAGTCACAAAAGATAACATACTGTATGACATTATTTATATAAAATGTTCAAAATAGTGGAATCTATATATAGAGAAAATAGATTAGTGCTTCTTAGGACTGAACGAGTGTGGGTAGGATGAGGGTATGGAGACATGACTGGTGATCGGTACAAGGTTTCTTTGGGGGGTTGTTGAAAATATTTTAACATTGGGTAATGGTGATGGTTGCACAACTTTGTAAACATACTAAAAGCCAGTGAATTGTATGCTTTTAATGTATGAGGGGTGAAAAGGATAACTATTGCGTTGTTCTGTACACCTGAAACTAATAATAATAATAAAAAAATTACACTACAAAAGTTAGGAAAGCAAACAGGTTATATATGAATAATTAAATGTATTTTCAATAAAATAAATAAAAGGTGAACTTTTGGTATGTAAATGACATACTCATAAAGCTGTTAAAAACTGTGGTGGTTTATTTTCAGAGAGTTCCTGGCTTGTTCCCGTCTTTCTCTTTTATCTGGACCGTCTCTTTTCTTTTTCCTCTATTTTCCCTGACTGGCTCAGCAGTTTTTGATCATGGTGGGTTCCTATCTGGAATATGAGTCCTGGGGGAGCAGTTTCCAGAGTTTAGACCCTCAGACTTGGCTGTGGGCCCTCCTACTCACGTCATTGCAGTAGACAAAAGCCTTCCGGTTTCATCTGCTATTCTCAAATTGGCCAGATAGGATTTACAGTGGGGACCTGTTGGCTGTTCTGGAGTTTTCTGTTTCCAGGCCCTTTCTTTAGCGCGTTGCTTCCCTTCTTTCCTCTGAGATACGGAGACTGTGCGAGTCTTACAGGTGTTTGAGGTTTGTACCAAACCATTTGTATTTTGGAATTCAAGAAGATACTTTCTCACCTAATTTTGTTGTTGTGTTGTCCATGGGTTTTGGTTTGCATATCAGTCATTCTCTTTTTGTTTGGAGATGTGAGAGGATTCAAAAGCTATGCTTTCATCGCTGTTGCCATCTTTCTAGAATTCAGAAGTATACTCTTTCAGGAAACTTGAGGGAGAGATTTGGAAGGAATTGGTCTGGCAAAAACAGAGGGTAGCCTCCTGGAGATTTTAATATCTTTGAGGGAAGAGCCTATGGCTTACTAATCTTTCTAAATCTAGCACCTAGCACAGGCCCTGGCATTAATTAATTTCCAGTTATTCTTTGAATAAATAGAAGTGCAGAGATGAATGACTGCTTGGGGAGTGAACTAGAATTAATAACTAATACCCATTTATGAGTGTTGACATAAAGAGGGCCTGGATAGGTAGTTTCCCTTCCTTCCACAGCAGATGAGAATCACTTCTGAAGCTTTGGTCAGCTCTTCAACTCTTTTACCTGCCTCAGTTTATCAAGAACTTGTGAAGTGATACACAGCCATCATTGCAGGTTTCTAGTATCTCTAGATATTGGTGATCTAGGTTGCTCGGATTCCGGAAGCATCTGAGTGAGTGTTGGTAGACCCGTCATGGACCCATAGGTTCTGGGTCTATGTCCCAGCATTCGATGGCCTTAGATTCCCTTTTTTAACCAAGCCTTGCTGGGGGAGGGGGGACAACAAATCACATATATTAGATAAAATCTTGTCATGCAGTACCTTCCAATCTGATATGGAGGAAACTGCCTGATCTTTCCCAAGCTCTCTTGTTTCTCTAATAAATCCCTTTTGTTTATTCTGCCCTCCTAGGAACAATAAAAGACGTAGTAAAAGAACTATATATCTTACAAAATTCAATTTCCTCCAAGGCTGTGTATTCTGACACTGCTTCTGGGCAGCCTTGGGCCAGCTACTGTGATGTGCTAAATCCTTCCTGATCCCCTTATCCTCATCAACGCTTCCCTTCCGGTGTTTCATTTCCTTGGTACTCTGTGTTTGGCAACATTTAATTGTGCAGACATAGAAATGAAGGACAAAGACATAAAATGTGCTGTCTGTTCAAGACACCATATTTATTTATATTGTAACCAAGGCCTGCAGTCCTTGAACTCAGAGAAATTGAGTTGGGTGGATATTTGAATACCTTTACCATTTTTCAAATCCGGGTGATGCCCCATATCTTGGTAATAATAAGTGAGGAATGTGAAGAATAAAATTATAAGGAACACAGTGGTTACTCTCTGAGTGGCTGTGAACCTTATTAGTGTTACATTTCTGGGCAGGACTCTTAGGTGGGTGTCTGAACAGATTCTCTTGAGGTGTGTGTATCAAATGAGCATGTTGGAAAGCAAAGGATGATATAAGCATCACCCTCACAGTGGGATGCTTTTGGGCACTGCAGCTGTTTGAAAGGCCTGGATGAACTAATTCAATTATGGCTGAGAAACCTATCTCCCGGATGTCAGGGCTTGTCATCCTTCTTAAAATAATGATAGCTGGTGGGAGACAGATGTGCAAGGAATACAGACAGCTATATTTAATTTCAATTAAAAAAAGGAACACAACACAAAAATGGTATGTACACTCTTAAAACAAGATAAATGAAGAATTGTAATCTTGGCATGTCATGCTTGAAATTTATTGAAACTTCCTTTTTTTTTGGTTTTCTCTTTGAAGCTGTGCCTAATTTTGAATATAGTGGTTAATTTAACTTTTTAAACAAATGAGTTTTTGGCTTAAAGCTTTTCTATATTTTAAAAACCTTTTTATAATAATGAAAGGTGCTTATGGTAAAGTTTATATAATATAAAAGTAGAAAAAGTAGAAAAAAAACAAACAAAACTTTCCTTTTAATCTTGTTCCCTTCAGGAAATTATAGACTGATACAGGCACTTCTAGACCTAAGAAATGCATATATATGATTTATTGGAGATGTATATATCTTTTTGTTAAATTACATTGTATATTTATACTATCGTGCAACTTTATTTTTTCACCTAGTAGTTCATGATCTTTTCTCCATATAGATGAGAATTTAATGAACTGAATTTTCCCTTTTTGTATTCATAAGGGTATTCAATGTTGGGCTATATGTAAGAAAGATGTAAGGAAGAAAGACAACCCCCCCCCAATAGTTTGCCCTTCTTTATTTCCAGCCTAAATAGAGGTGCCAGTACTTAGAAGTCATTCAACAGCTGTCAAATCAATTTCTTGGCTGCTGGTGACATGGAGGAGAGGCAGCAGCTGGGAAGCAAGTATAGTCGCCCCATTCTGAGCATGGGGGGAAGGACAGCAGATGGACATATTTCTGCTATTGTTCCATTTTTTAACGACATACTTTTCCTTTAGATGTTTCCTTTTACACTCATAAAAAATGGTTTTAGTGAAATATTTTTTAAATGATTTAGATAAATGAGAGAAGAATTATCCATAGACCCTCATTACCAAGTTAATTATTGTTGATATCGTGTTATAATTAGTTCTTTCTCCTATGCCTTCTATTAAATGTGTTGTTAGAAATAGCACTTCTGTGATCATCCTCCCCAAAACCCATCACCCAAGTCTAATCATGAGAAAAACATCAGAAAAATCCCAAGTAAGGAAATTCTACAAAAGGCCTGACAATTATGCCTTAAAACTGTCAAGGTCATCAATAACAAGGAAAGTCTGAGAAATCGTCACAGCTAAGGGTAGCTTAAGGAGACATGATGAGTAAATAAAAGCGATACACTGGTAGAAATCCTGGAACAGTAAAGGACATTTGGGAAAAGCTAAGGACAGGGGAATAAAGCACAGACTTTAGTTAATAATAATGTATTGATATGGGTACATAGTTGTGACCAATGTACCATGCTAAGGGAGGATGTTCACTGTAGGAGAAGCTGGAGTTGTTATAAGGCAACTCTACACTATCTACACATCTTTTCTGTAAATCTAAAACTAATCTAAAATAACATTAAACATTTTAAAGTATTGTAATCATACTCTATATACAGTTTGAATTTTGCTTTTTCTTATTGTATCATCTTTTTAAAAAGTTAGTGCTTGTTTACTGTTTCTCATAATGAATATGCTACAATTCATTTATTTCATGTGATATATGTATATACATACATACATATATATGTATATCATATCATATATAAATTGTTCCTAATAATTAATAATGCTCTGATAAACAGCTATATCATTTATTTGTACCCCTGTTTTAAAAGGATTGTTTAACAAGAAATTTAAAAAGAATTTAAAAAAGTATTTTTAGGAAGAATTTAGTAATTTGCAAAAATATATTTCTATATTAATTTGAGGGCGGGGAGAAGTATAGATTCCTAAAAGTGAAGTTACGGGGTGAAGTTGAATGCAGATAGTAAACATTTTGCCCAACTGTTTTACTGAAAGCCCGTTCTAATTTATAGTTATATCACCAACATGTATAGGTGCCTAGTTTCACTGGATCTCTTCCAGCATTGTGTATCATCTTTTGCTTTAAAATCTTTTCCAAAACTAGCATCTTCTTGATGTTATCTACATTTCTTTAATTATGTTTGATTTTAAGCCTCTCTCCCGCATCTTTATTTTACTACATCTCTTAAGAATTATCTGTTGGGCCGGCCGAGTGGCATGTTGGTTAAGAGCTGGCTTGGGATGCTAGAGGGCCCCGGTTAGGATCCCACATATGAGGGCCAGTGATGCTGCCCTCTACAGCTAAGATGCTGAACAACAGCTCAACCTGGAGCTGGGCTGCTGTGAGTCGCCAGAGATGGTGTAGGCTGCAGCCCCTGCTGCAGTGGGTTGCCACGGGCTACCATGTGTAGCCGGCAGCCAGCGTGAGCGGCCAGCCAGAAGCCGGTGACTGATCTGCCTTGCCCCGGAAGAGCGCAATGATGGTGCCAACTTGGGCCAGTGAAGCAACGTCCTCCACAACTAGGCTGAAGAACAAAAGGACAGTAACTTGTCTGTTCCCCTCCCCCAATTCCCCAATAAAAATCTTTAAAAAAAAGAAAAGAATTATCTGTTTACATCCTTTGTCTCACTTGAATTTGTGTTTTTCTTGTCAATTTTGCTTGAGCACTTTTAATAGGAAATAGAAAACCTTTAATAGTAAACAAAAAAGCAAATGAGATATTGCTCTTCATAAGTTCTCCTTTATAATAATGCTGTAGTGTAACTGGGAAGAGGAAAAAGTATAATTTATTATGACAAAATCCAATGTAATTGAAATTTGTGTCATGAGATATAAAAATAATACTAAGTAATCAAACCACCATGTTATAAACCTAAAATTAATACAATGTTATATGTCAATTGTATTTCAATACAACTGGGAAGAAAACCACATACTAGTAAGTAGTAAATCACTTCCTTTGTATATGCATAATTATTTTGGAGAAGCATGTAAATTTTGGAAATGTTGGAGTGTTTAACAAAATTATTTACACGTCTTGCCTTTATTCATTAAAGTGTCTACCAGATCAAAATTAGTGAATTTTGTAATCATAGGGTAATATGCAGAAAACCCCGAAAAAATCATTTAGAATGTAGTTTAAGCAATGTAAATAATAGAGCCGATAATAACGTTTTGTTTAGTAATGAAAAACTAGTTGTTAGCAAAGGATTTTGTTGCTATCAAATTAGAACCAATCATTATTTTAATGCCTCTCCCCCACCAAAAGAATCCACAAACTTTCCTCTGAAAAATATAATGAGTAATGATGTAAAGCTGAGGATGTGATGGAAGATGAGGAATTGAAAAGGCATTGACCTTGGATCTATGACACCTGGCCATGTACAGAAGTAGGTACTCACCCATGGGTGAAAAGCAGGTCAGCGTCCTGTGTTGGTTTATTTTGGACCTGCGTGCCTACAACAGCCCTTAAGAGAGGGGCCCTGGAATCTGGGGGCTGCCTGTTCTTTCCCCATGATTGCAAATGCCAGACATTCTGTGAAGCTGGACTGTGAAGCTCATTCCCCCGGAGGTTGAGAGCTGGCATGCTTCACAGCTTCCTCTTGTTTTGGCTGGGCCAGCTCAGACGCCTTGTGTGTGTGGGACGTTACTTCTCTGCAAGTTCTGTTTTCCTCTTTTGTGCTTAGGCAGTATTTTAGATATAAAAAGCCTCCTGCATCTCTCTTACTTTTACAGTCTTTGTAAATTTTACCCTTTATTCTGTGCT
Organism: Hipposideros armiger; assembly: GCF_001890085.2. Classification (NCBI taxonomy): domain Eukaryota; kingdom Metazoa; phylum Chordata; class Mammalia; order Chiroptera; family Hipposideridae; genus Hipposideros; species Hipposideros armiger. The sequence continues at coordinate 475,551 of NW_017732156.1, forward strand.
CACCTTAAAATGCATATATGAAATAATTTACGAGAAATTGATTCATTACAGATTATGGAGTGTGAGTGTGTGTGTGTGTGTGTGTGTGTGTGTGTGTGTGTGTGTGTGTAGGTACTAAGTGTAGAAGATTATGTAGAAAATGGTTTTCAAAGTAAAAGTTTTATGTACCGAATAAGATATATGGAGTCAGGTAGGCAGGTGACCTTTTACATGGGGAATGTGATCAGAAAGTTCAACTTTAGTTTATCCTTTTCTTTGAAGCTATTATCTGAACATGGAAGTATTTGTTTTTGTTTTTGGTTTTTTAAAATTTTTTTACTGGGGAACAGTGTGTTTTTCCAAGACCCATCAGCTCCAAGTCAAGTATTTGTTTCAATCTGGTTGTGGAGGGTGCAGCTCAATGGCCTATGTGGGGATTGAACCAGCAACCTTGGTGTTATGAGCACTGCGCTGTAACAAACTGAGCTAACCAGCTGCCCCTGAACATGGAAGTATTTGTTATACTCTGATAATTATTATATAAATGGTTAGTTCTCGTAGTGAAATAATGGTGAAATGTTCTGTGAAATGTTCTATTCAGTCCTTTTGAATTTTTCAACAAAAGCTTAAGGGAAGAGGAGTGTGAAGGTGTTAATGTGGGGTGACTGGGGGTGAAACCCTTGCAGTCTGCCTCATGCTCTAAATTACTTTGAAGCCTTGCTGTATATTACGAATAAATACAGATTTTAGTCTATTCTATAATCCACTTTTATTTTAAATATAAAATGTCTTAAATTGGTTATTAATAAAATTATTTCACCCTTTCCCTCCGATCTATAAATAAGAATGATTCTGCTAGAATGCATGCCAGGTATATCCTTGACTTTGGAACACGCTTGGCCCACTGTTACAGGATCTACAGAGTACAACTAGATTCATTTAAATAGCTTTGTAATAGATGGAGGAGGAACGGCTCAAGATTTGCATGTTTTAAGAGATACAAAGCAGAATTTTATTTGAAGTGTTTGTGTAAGCCAAAGTCCACAGGTTTTCATGATTTGAATAATGCCTCTCTGCTTAATGTTCACTTTTCATTAATTTGACAAATATCCTAGTCTCCAGGATTGAAAAAATGTCTGCCTTCATGTAGTTTACAATGTAGTTTTTCCTGTGATTTCTAGTTTGATGGACACATTCTATTTTCCAGTAGCTAAAATGATGTAAAAATCTAAACCCAAACCATTTTTTATTATCTGGAAAATAAATCTGCCGCATTCTGTGGGTGAGAAAATGTGTATTAATCTGTAGATTCTGTTAGTTATTGCTAAGAAGAGACTATATCCTTGCCAGAATATTGTAGTCTTAAATATCATACATAACTATGGATAGAAAAGTATTGATTGTGCCTCCGAAGGGGAGGTACTGTGTGCTTTCTGATTATATTTTGCTTTCAACTATTGGACAAGGCGCCTAATGCCGAGATCATTTAGTATTATGTACTGACTGAAAGCACAGAGGTGGTGCTGCCTGCGAAGCGCCTGGGTCATAAACAGCTCATGCATGCAAAATGCAGCAGGTATCCTCTCCGCTCTGCTCACCCCCGCCATGCCATCATGGGAGCCATCACGGGGAGGAAGCTCGGGGTTTGCAGAGATGATATGACTTGAGAGGAAGAAGGGGGGGAAATGAAGAACACATAAGGGAGCTGATTCTGGAGACAAGCTCTGCAGCAGGCATGAGGGTGGGGCTAGGGACAGGGAGAAGGATGGTATGGGCCACTTGCCCTTGGAGACATGCTTTCCTTGTCTGACTGCTTTTTAAAAACCATTCTGAGAATCACAGCAAATTAGAGCTGGATGAGAGATCAAGAAATCATCTAGTTTTTGCCTAACACTATAATGTTATGTGTACGGGGAGCCGAAGCCCGTTTTAAGGGACTTGCCCAAGGTCACCTGGTTAATTAGTGGCAGCATATATGCCTCTAGATTCCAGAGCCTCGTCTTGGAACTTTCGTATTAGACTTATTCTTTTTCTGGAGTGCCCATTGACCACGGGAGATGATGGGACATGACACTGGAGAGGTGGTCTGAAGCCAAATCGTGGAAGGCGTTGTGTGCCATGCGGAGGGATTCTCCTGTGTGTGATGGACAGTTAGTGATGATTCTAAGCACGGGCATGCCATTAGGTTTGCGTTTAGAAACTTTGTATACTAAGTGCTCACTTAATGTCGTTGAGAGATTCTGTGACTTTTAGTGAACCACATACGAATATAACAAAACCAATTTTACGACAGGCTAATTGATGTAAACAACAGTTAGGTTCCTATGGCATCTCATCCATGTTGTAACGAAATGACTGGCATTGAACAAAATGATGTTGCTTTGAGGACCTGCTATAATTTGGAGAATGGGTTATGCTTAGCGTGGTGGTAAATGGTTGAAGGGATATTAGGAAGCTACTGAAATAGTCCGTTCAAAAAACGATGAGACTGATTATTTGTCCTGTGACCGTTTTTACTGGCAGAACCCTATTTTGGTCTTTTCTAGAGAATAGCGGCTATTTTTTTACTTTGAGAGTCTTTTGCTGAGACTGCAAATGAGAAGCAGTTTTACTGTTGGATCCATAACTTCCTGGATCCTTTATATTTCCTCTAATTTCTGCTTTGAAAACTGAAGAGTTTCTTCTTAGCTTCTCTTGCTTCTGTGATACTCTGTCACAGGCAGCTAAAAGAAGCCAGTCACGCTTCTAACTTTCTGACCGGGATCTCCTTGGCCTTACATACTCTTAGAGTCATTAGATGCTCTTTCTATTGTGCACATTACTGCGAGTAACTGTTTCTTACACTCGTTTTGCCAATGCACAACCTGTGTCTTCTTTTCTGTAGCCTTCTGTAGCAATGTCCTTACTGCCCTTCCAACTCCCACGAACAGTGTCCTTAAGGCCTCCACACCATGCCCAGTCCCAAAGCAAATGCCATATACTTCAGGGTTTTGTCATGGCACCGTCATTTCTAGATACTGATTTTTTTGTATTGTTTATTGCATTATAACCCCCGCCCTCCTGCAAACTTAGTGGCTTCAAATGACAATAATATTAATTTACTTATTTCACTGCAATTTCGCTTCTCCTTGGTGAAATGGCTTATCTCTACATGACATCGGCTGGGGCTACAATGTCCACAGTGGCTTCTTCACTGTCGTGTTGGAGCCTCAGCTGGATGGTTGAAACACCTGGAGCCTGGTTAAGCGTCACTTTTTTCTCCATGCTGCCTCTTTACAAGGCTGGCTTGGGCTTCTTTGCAGCATGGTGGTCTCACGGCAGTCTGCCTTGTTATATACCTGCTGGCATTTTTCCAGAGTGTGACAGGGGAGGCAGTCAGGCCTTCTTAATACCCAGCTTGGAAATCCCAGGACATTACTTCAGCTGCATTGTTTTTGTCAAAAGGGTGAGCCCTGATTCAAGGGGAGGTAAACAGCCCCCACCTCTCAATGAGAGAAATACAAAGATTTGTAAGCTATCTCGAGTCCACTACTCTAGGATAGTTCTTAGGTTTTGCTGGTTTAGGGAATTTTGGTAGATTACGATACTATTCACTTGGACTACGTTTCCTGGGAAAGGCCATGGTTTCCTTATGGATACATTTCAAAGACCCCAGATCCAAATCAGAACAGAACAAAAAAAAAAAGGAAAAGAAAAAACTGGTCCTGTCAAAAATGTAGACTAACTTAACTGGACCTCCCCTTGCTCTCTCCTCACAATACCCTTTTAAAGTTTTCTATCTGTTATCTCAGTTTCCTGTTCTATGAGCTTTAGACAACATCTCTTAAAATTTCTTTGCTAGTTCTACCATCTTTGCTTTTATCTCTTTTCTTCCATTTTCACTTTCCAGTTTCTGGTTTCTGGACTTTTTTTTTAATGTTGTTAAAATTGATATCATTACATTGTGATGTGTTCATAATTAATTCCTTGCTGTGTTTGAAGGTTGGTTTTTAAATTTGATTATTAGCAATAGGTTTTATGCTATTGTGACTGTGTAAATATTCACTGAAGGGTCTGTGTGCCATAATTATATGTCTTTTGTTTTACAGCTTTTTCCTGGAGTCTCTATGAATTTTTTTCTTTGCTTTCATCATATCCTTAAATTCTGCTAACATTTCAAGCATACTAACTAAGCTAGTAAACCCTTGTTTCCTAGATACTCCTCAGCTAGAGGCCTCTCATATCTTGTTTCCTTTAGAACTAATGGCACCATTGTCTGTGGCACAGCCCTCAATTTAGATTCACTATTTCCTAGACACCATGACTTCCATTTTCTTATTTTACTCTTGTGTTTTGCTCAAGCATATCTTTAACTTCTCCAAAATGTTTGGATGGGTAAACCTTTGGAGTCTTTCTCCTCTGAAAATGTGTCTATTCTGATCAGAATTTATTTTCAACATTGTTGGAAATGAAACCCCTAAGTACTCACAACATTGTCTCTTAATTATGCTATAAATAAATGTAATGGGGTGTGATTACTTGTTTTTGTTTTTTCCCAAAAAAATCTGTTATGATATTATGTTTGTCCACTTCATCATGGTTGTTTATTTTATTTTTAGTATTGGTATTTTTGAATTGTAGAAATTGCAGTCAGACATTAGTTGTTGGGTTTATTTATTGACAATTAATTACATTAGATGACAGACTTGTAAAATTTTACCTAAATGTAAACCATTTTTGTGAAACAAATCGATAAGCTTTTAGTTAAGCCTGGAAAAATATTTGAAATATCCCCACGTAGTCCTTATTTAAGAATCTCTTTGTCTTCCCTCCCCCCACAACCCCACCATGAGATAAGGTCAGAATATTTAAAACTCTTATTTCAGGAAGGTTTGTCCCTGCAGGTGAACTTGAACTTCATCTTTTAAAAACACAGTCAACAAGATCTAAAAACGTTTCAGACCTTTGAGCAATGGTGTTCTTAGGTCAATTCTATTATCTCTCCTTTGAAACACCTGTTGTGATAATAAAAAATTGAGACATAAACTCCATTAGTAGCATTCATGCCTGGAAGAAAAAATGTGCTTTATTGTTTTAGTATAATGAATGGAACTGTCTGGGAGTCTGTGTTGAATTTTCTCTACACCTGTGGAGGTGTGAGATTTGAAGCTTGTGATTTTTAATGAAGGGAACTGGGTTAAGCATTCAACCTTTACATAAATTAAAAGCATGTGACATACCCCCATGGAAAACATGGCTTGAAAGCAGGAACTACATTAATGGCAGGCAGGTCATGAGACAGACAGTGTGCTCTAGGGGAAGTACAGAGCCAGTGGGTTGCAAAAACAACCTGATCCTGTAAATAAATGAGGATGCTTAAACTAGCCAACCAATTAAAATGGAAGGAGCAAAGCAAAAAAAAAAAAAAAAAAATTAACTGGTTCCAGAGCCATGATACTTACCAAGGTGTCATTTTTTTTCTCTCTAATGGATTGTGAACTTTATAACCTGTTTATGGGTTTGCTATTTCTAGTGCTACAAGAGATCTTTATATAAATAGCTTTTGATAGTATACAGATATTTTAATATGATGTCTGAGGAATGCACTTCATATTATGACTTGTGAACTTCACTACTCACTTTAACAATAATTGTGTGAAAGGGGCCTTCTAGTGTAAAGTCAGCTTTTCCCACGTCATTCCCGTGTGGGTACTCCAGCGAGGTAACAGCCACAGCCCATATGGTGAGACATCATTGGGAGAAACAGTGATAGATGTCTTCTCCTCAGGCTTAAGTTAGCCTTATCCACCGCTGGGAAGAGACAGACGAGTACCTGCTCCCACCAGGCTCCCATCTCTCTGGATTTCAGGGAACTTCTACTTTTGTTCTTAAGTTTCCATCACAGGGCTATTTTAATACTTAAAGGAACAGCACTATTCTTTTCAGAGAATATATTAAAATATGATACACTCATTTTTTAATTCACACACTTCTACTTGCAAGCTTTCTGCATTTAGCACTTACATTCTGTAAACGGTTGTTTGTATACTTAGCAACTTCTATACTGGACACATTCTTTTTGAAGGCGGTGATTCCTAGCCCCCTCATATACTCTGCCAAATCTAATAAGGGTTTTGCACACATTAGTTGCTCAGTGATGTCTGCTGAATGCAATTAATTAGATGCAGTTCTGTTCCTGTTGTTTCCCTTTAACCCAAAGTCTACACTCTTAGCGTATTGAAAGCACAGTAGCATTCTTCCAGTGTTCAGAGTCTTTGAGAAGGGCATATGTGATTTGACTTACACTGAGAAATAAAACGTGAACCAAACAAAACAGCTAGCTGCATATGTTTTATTTTAATTTTTAAAAGATTGGTTGGCAAATCTGGGTTCTGTGGTATTTGAAACATGAAATATAATCATTTGTGTTACTTAATAATAAGCTGTATATATCCTAGCAAGTATCTGGCATGTGTGTGGTTCTCGCTGAGCACTCTTTTTTTTCTTTTATGTATTTTCCTTATTTTTAAAAAAATTATCACAGCTGAAACATCTGGCAAGCTTAATACACAGACAAAATTACCATTGTTCTTTCCATAAATGTAAGTGATTATGATGACCTCTTGTGTTTAATAATGTTATTTCTTTCTTATAATTCACAAGGGCCTTGGCAAGATCTAAAATTAGTGGACTCTAAACTATGGTTTTGCTAAATCTGGTTGTTAAATAAGAAAGTAATATGATGATATGAATTTGACCTCAAAATAACTGGGTCTGAAATGACAGTAAACTTGTGTTTACTTCTCGAAGGTAATATACTTGTTCTATCTTCGTAATAAGGTGATTTTAAGAGTCACCTTAAAATTAGTTGAAAAGCACGTCATAAGGTATTGGAAAGTCTACATTTTGTAGACTTGGCCTCTGCCTAGCAAGCCAAGTGGGGGCTGCTGGGTAGTATATTATCTCATGGATCTTAGTACAGCAAATTATATCCATTGATTCATACTTGTAAAATGTTTACAACAGGGCCTGGCACACAATAAGCCCTATATATTTTTTATTATATACAATTTAAAAACCAAGAAGTTAATTCTTTTAGTAAAAAGGTGGGTAAGTGTAACATTCCAGAGACCAGTTTAGTAGAATGAGTGTCAAAATGGGAAGGCAGGGGTTTCAGCGTGTGTAAGGAATGACTATGCACTCCATCCATATTCAGAGAGCTCAGCAGAAAACAAAAGGCAAAACAAAGCTAAGTGGGGCAGTGAGATGCAACCAAGGCCGTGTGTGTGTGTGTGTGTGTGTGTGTGTGTGTGTGTGTGTGTGTGTGTGTGTGTGTGTGTGTACCGGAAGGTGGCCTTAGCTAGCAGCGTGTTCATTCACAGCAGGGGTTGGCAAACTTTTGAGATGGAAGAACCAATCCTGTCCCTCACAACAATTTAAAAATTATTCAAGAGCCATAAAACAAATGAAATCACCATTATGTGAATAATTTTATAAATGAAAGTATGATAGTTTTATTTTCATTTTCAATTTTACTTCAGAGCCACATGTACGTACCTAAAGAGCCTCACGTGGCTCATGAGCCACAGTTTGCCGACCCCTGATTCACAGTATCAGGAAGGAAGACAGAGTATAAAGGCACAGATGCAGATAGGTGATTAGATGTGGTAGGAGGAACTTGTGAAAGCTTCCTTTGGATATATATCCAAATATAGTATATATTTTATCTATCTGTCTTCCTGCATCTGTCTATCTTTCTTTCTGTTTTCTATTATCTATCTATCTGTCTGTCTATCTATCTACCTACCAGCAAGAATTCTGTTAAACCAAAAAGAAGAGAAAGAAGAGATTTTGTCTTTTGATAATTGCAGCTCATGTACCTAGAGGTCTGCTGTAATTTTCTAGTCTTTTTTGTAAATCCCTTTGAAGTTCATGTGCAGCATCTTTAAGCTTTCACTCCAAGTCTTGAGGAATTGCTGTTAGAAAGGCCGAATGTTAGAGTAAGATTCCAGTTCACTTTCACTGACTGCTTTAAGTCTAGGAGCTGCCTTTATACATTAGCAAGCAAGAATGCGACTTACATAGGTGAATGAAGATTGCTGAAGGTGACAGTAAAAGAGACCCCTGGTGTCAGAAATTAGTAGCACCTTTGAAAACACTGGATCATAAGCCCTGGTGCTGGGCTAGTGAGAGAAAGCTGTGTCTCAGGTAATTCCATATCCTGATCACTCTGGATATAGACTTGTACCTAATCTTCTGGACACAGGACCTTTTGACCACTGAGATGCAATTTACTGTTTAATCCCTGTTTTGACCTTTTCATTTTTAGTTTTTGGCTTAATGACCTGTCTTCTGGGCTAATTCTTTGTGACGTCCGGGACTCTAGACTTCCGATTTACTGGTAATTTCCCACAGTCTTCTGTGTTTTGACTTGTTAACTTTCAGACCTTTTCTGCTCACATGGTTTGCTTTCCTTTGTCTTCATCTGACAAAAAAAATTGTCTTGACGCCTAGAATTGATGTTAAGTAGCTAATCAGACTGTAACATAAGTGACTGGATTTTTAAATTGTGTTTATAAATTTTAATAATTGCTATGCCTGAATTGATCAGAGTAATTTCCTAAAATTATGAAATCATGTCATAGTCAAAATATGATTTTTTAATTCTGTAGTATCTATTTAGACAGTTTAACTATCTCATAATCTACAGTATTAAAAATAAAACAAAAACCAACTCTCAAATATAATAGTGAGATAAAGCTAAACTTTTCTATAAACTAGTCTGATTTTACATATAGAGTTTTTCTGAGGATGCAAAAAAACCCCACAAAACACTAATGGTAGCCTCTGAAATAAATAAAAGTACATAGAAAAGAAATGTGATTGTGACTTAACTTTAATATGAAACACACACAGTGTAATTAATGCTTTTGTCTTTTTTCCCAATCCCCTTTCAAGGTTATTTATAATTCATTTTTGCTGCAGGGTAGCTAACCGACAGAAGCCATTCCAGTCTGTAGAGTGAGTACTCTTGGCAATACGTCATATGGTTCTAGCTGTCATAACAATAGGACTCAAGTAAGCATATTGAGGTTCTGTTTTAAATATGAGAGGAGTCTGAATATTGCAGCCTGTATATCAATTAAAAAAATGCCAACATGTTTGAACTCAGAACAGATGAGGAGCAACAATGGCTACTATTTAGTGAGTACTTATGTGCCACCCATATATTCTCTCTCATTTAATCTTTACAACAATCATTTGGACTAGTATCATTAAACTATTTTATACATGAAAAAAACTAAAGTTTTTAGAGAAGTTAACGATGAACTTGTTTAAGGCTACACAGGCAGTAAACTGGAGAGTTGGTATTGGAGCCTGTTTGAACAATTTTGGAAGGCATTAAATCTTGATTATAACCTATATGTGTGTAAGTTTAGCAGATAATTGAATGCAGTGGAGATAACGTAGGTCAACATTATAATACATTATTACTGTAGGCATGGTGGAATACTCTAGTACTGTGAACTCTGGGGTTCCCTGAGATGCTTTTAGTAGGTCAGCAAAACTTTTTCCTTATAATGTTAAGATATCATGTGTCCTTTTCACTATGTTGACATTTGCAAAGCTGGTACAAAATGGTAGATAAAACTGCTGGTGCTTTAGCATGAATCAATGTGGTGACATCAATTCTATCTACTAGTGGTCAATGTATTCTTCACCACTAAGAACTGCAGTTAAAAACATAGCCACATCCACTTAAGAATGTCCTGGATGAGTCAGTAGAAGTTATTAAAATGTCACCTTCCTAGATAAGAACACTGTACAGATTCTTCCCTGAACCCAGCGTTTCCATTTGGGAAGATAGTACTAATGGAATTATGGATACCACCTAAAAGCAGGTGCCTGCTCTGAAAACAAAAACTGATAAGAGCCTATGAACAACCATAGCTAATGTAAATACATGAACAATTTATAAATGAATATTGGGGAAAGATAGCTCTTTGTAAATAATGTTTTCTGTGGACTTTGTGCACTGTCTAGATAAAAATAGTTCACATTTATCAAGTGCTTGTTATGTACCAGGTACTGTTCCAAATGCTTTATATACATGTATTTTATCTCCTTTAATCCTCACAACCATCTTTTGAGGTAATTCTATTATTAGCTTCATTTTACTGATAAGAAACTGCCCTAGATTCTGCAAATTTGCTTAACCCACTCACTAAATCATGTTAACTGAATAAAAAAAAATGAATATGACAATTTCTAATCTTGAGAGGATGAGATCAAAGATTGTGTGATTATGCCAGAAAATAGACATCAAAGACTGGGTTTCTGTGACAGTGTTTGCTTATGATTAACTGTGCACACCATAAAGCCACCATGTCCTGCTATGATCTCAAACAATTCATAGTATTTTGATAAACATCCTCAGTATAATTCTAGTACTACACAGAAAAATGTCTATTTCAGATATGTTGAAGGAATACTCTTTCCCAAATTCTTTTTTTTTCTGAATCAGTCCACAAACTTGTAGATTGATCATTTAAAAAAACACAAACCATTAACTGATATCTCTATAAAGAAATCTTTTATTATAATTCAAAGGTTAAATCATTGTATTCATATTCTTACCTTTTTCTGTAGCATCTTTTTTTAAAAAAACAAGTTTTTCCTTCTTGTTTTCACGTCGCTAAACTGAAGTATACTTTTTGAGAAGCTGGAGGGTTACTGTCAGGTTAATTTGATGCAGTGCTTTGTGTCCAGAAAGGAGTTGGTGGGCTCCCTGGAGATAAGTTTAGAAACGGTTTAAGAGTTGGAGAGTAGAAGATGAGAGAGAATAGTTCAGGGAAGCTGACAGTCTGTGTGCCCTGGATATATATAATGAGATAAGAGTACCAAGCAAGGAATTTAGAATCTTGTAGGAGCCACAAGGCAAGAAGACAAATTATTAAATACAAGTCAGAATGTAATATGTACCATGAGGATAAAAACAAAATGTTCTAGTGGTTTATTCAATAAATATTTATTGAATTCCTACTCTATGCCATGGATGGGAGGGAGAAAATTTCTACTTAAAGAATTAAGGAAAGTTGATTGTTTGTAAATTCTGATATATCCCTTGAAGATTAAAAAAAATTAATCTTACTTATCTAGTTCATTATCATCTTAGAGAGAAGCCTCTCAGATTAAAGTGTCTGCCTTTTTTTCATTTATTTATTTATTTATTTATTTTTTTTTTTAAGCTGAGTCATCCTGCTACCAGTTGGCAGCTCAGCGACTGCGCAGCGGCTGCTCAGGTCAGGCTGGGAATCAAACCACTGTTGCTCAGAGCTCAAACTCTTGAGCGAGCTCTTAACCAACTGAGCCACTCGGCCGGCCCTAAGTGTCTGCCTTTTAATAGGAAAGTAAAATGAACTAAACATATACACTTAAACACTAGCTTTCATTGGGATATTATGATTTTATCAGTAATGATGAATGTGTGTTCATTTGCTTGGATCAGCTAGAAATGGCAGTTTTGCCTGACCCAGGCTAGTAAAAGGCATTCTTTGAAGCTGATGTATCATTTGCTGAAATGAGGCCATATAAGGCCCCAAGGTCGTCTAATACCAATTAACCATAAAAAATGTTCTGTGTTCGCTCTTTACTCAACATCTTGGTAGGTTTTATGTTTGTAATAGATGTAAGGCAAATTGACATTTTGGTCTATGAGACTCCATATTAAATAAGAGCCTGTTGAATTCCAAAAGCGTTTATTCAATTATCAAATATTTGCTGAGCCCTGAGCTCATGTTAGGCACTGTGGCAGACATGGGGTGTGCAGTGGGGGACCAGACTGACACCCTCCTGCTGTCATCCTCCTGCTGTCATTCTCCTAAAATTTACTGAGGTTGCCAGACTTTAAACGGATAGTTACACAAATGAATATACACAGATGCCTAGTGATATTTGGCATCGAAGATGTTGATTTCATCAAACATTGGCGATTTACCTTCTTTAAACAGAGGTATACTGAAAAGATCTGTGTGTATATAAAAATTTGCGTTTGTGCGAACAAGTAAAACTTTAGCTTTGTGACTTTGAACAAGTTGTTTAGCTTCTCTGAGTTTTCATTTTCTTATTTACTTACAGAGCAATTTATAGAGAATATTTGTGGACTCTTCAGTTATGGTGTTATATGATTGAAGTATTTATATTCTTTTAAAATAGTGCTCTAAAAATCTAAATTAATTTGCTTACTCTTTAAAGTAGAAACTAAGACTTGTTAAGTAATGTTTAACTAGTCAGCATCAATATTAGTAAAGCTAATATTAGTAAAGCTAATTTTCCATGTAGGAAATCCTGAAAGCTTTTCAGAAGTTTAGATATGAAGTTTTGAAAAGTACTGTAGAAATTCTAAAGTGTACTAAAAACCTTATTCTCTTAAATTGTACATTCATTTTATCTGTATCTTCTAAATTTGAAACAATTAGACAATTAGGACATCTTTGATCACCAATTTTACAATTTATTACTTTTAGTATATTTTCATTTTTAGAACAGGTTTAAATTTACAGAAAAATTCATAAGATTTTTTTTTTTTACAAATGGGATTAATAGAATCTATCTTGGAGAACTGTGGGAATTAATAATGTAAAAATCTTACCACAGATTCTTAAGCAGTTATTTTATTGTGATTATCTTTTTTCTGTCATCATTATGTTATCGCCTGCACTGAAGGAAAGTCGGATATCTGTTTTATTTTTGGTTAATAAGAGAGAAGATTTCATTGTAATCCCCAAATTTCAAGTTGTGTCACTGATCGCCATCATAAATCTTTTCCATTATTTATTGCTTTCTCCCCTTGTTAAATCATTAGTTCATTGACTTTTTGTTTGTTCATTTATTTGTTTCCTTTTTGAAGTTTTATAAGAATCTAGGGATTGAGAAGAAGCAACATCAGAATGAGTAGGTGGTTTTTGTAATATTTAACATACGCTAATTATTTTAAAACAGTTTCTAATAATTAACACAGGTTTAATATGCATTTGAAGAATTGTTAATAATTTCAACCAACTTTTAGTAAAATAAAATTTAAAATATATTGATGAACGTTTATTATATAAGTTGGAATATATGGAAAACCAAGGCTGAGGTTGAATAAAGGATAAGGAGTAAAATCATGTCGATAGACTTTTCACTAACAAAGTGCTAGACAGAACTATAGTACTAATGTATTTCTCTTTAGCATATTACAAGAATTATAATTTATGACTTTGAAACTTTGAAGATATGAAATCCCAAATCATAAGAATTTGTATTTCAAAAAAGAAACTTAAGACATGGGAATGGTTTCTACCTATTAGAAGTATATTTTGCATGTCATTAATATATAATTGTATGCTATATTTATGTATTCATTGTAGCAAGTTCCCAAGTGAATTCTATTAGGCCTGGTTTAATTGCTACATATATTGTTTTTAATATACTAGAATATCATTAAAATATTTTTGTAATTGAAATTCTTGTAAGTTCTGATCCGTCTTTATCAGTGAAATCAGACTTGAATAGCAGAAGAGTAAGTAAATGTCCTTTTTTTTTGCTCATTCGTGTTTGAAGGAATAGTTGTAATGTCCATGGGGTAGTACGTTGATATTGGTATCAAATAATTGTTGCAACTGGGCCTCTTTGTTCCCATTGGCTTTCAGGGCCACTTAGAAAAGTGCATTAAAGAAAATTGCTGAGACATTTTTTTCTGGTGTTAGTAAAGAATCAAGAAGTAATTTGTATGTCACACCTCTTTTTCTATAGTTTTGGAGAACAAAGTCTACAAAAGTAAATAGATGGCCAGAACAGTTATTCTTGTAGGGCTTCACTCTCATAGAATGTTTTATTTTCTGGAAATAATATAGGGGCATATTTGACATTTAACAGCCTCACTGTGTTTGAAGTTCATGGTTCTTTACTCTATGGTACAAACAGTTTTTGATATTTATTTAGCAGCTGGCTAGGAATAGGGCGACCCTACAGTGGTACACTGAAATATGGTGTTCACACTTTACGTCAGACAGAAACATTTATATTATGCCTAGTAATACTGTTTATGAAGACAGAAATGTATATAACACATACCTGGTGATTGAAATGGAAAGTTACCTACAGCACAGTTAACTCTCAGCTGTTCCATAAATTATTATAATAAGATAAATGCTGGTTTAAAAAGTAATAATGTTCCATGTGATTAGCCTATTGGAATGAATTGAATCTATAGTTCCCAAGATGAAACATAATTAAGAATTTCATTTTAATTATATTTATTAACTAGTCTCATTATTTTGTGATTGCACCAGAACACTACGTGCAGGGTAAAATAAGTATTAGGTAGTTAGTTCTTTGTGGGTTGTTGCCCCATTGCATTCTCTACAGAAATGTAAAAGTTGACTTAAATACCACCAGACTAACATGATTCTATTTAGAAAAAATATTTCTGAATCTCAGCGATGACTGTTGATATAACTAACCAGTATTTCTAGCAGACATGCTTTACTATCTTTGGGTGAGAAGCTATAGTGCCATGACTGTCTAAGAGTGTTAGTCATAAGGTTTTCTGCTTCTTCAACTTGGGAAAGTTTTGTAACACCTAGTCAGGTCTTATATTTATTAAGTACATATTTCTGCAGCTTTGACATGAGTCCTTTCTTTTTAGAACTATTACTTGATTTAAATACTCGGACTTGTATCTAACACCGGCTTTACTTTGTTGAAAGGCTCTGACTGATGCCTTTTTTTCTGATAAATCATTGACAGTTATGAATGCAAGTTGTTCCTGATCTTTTCTCTCTTCTTTAGTGATAGAATTTTAAACCAGGTACATGGCCACTTAGAGTCAAGACCACCTTTCTTAGCTTCTCTTGCTGCTAGGAATTCCACTAGTTCTAGTCAGTGGGGTGTAAGTAGAATGTTTTGTGTGCCAGCTTCCTTAAGAGAGAGAGTGTCCATTGTGTGTGTGTGTGTGTGTGTGTGTGTGTGTGTGTTTGTGTGTGTTGGAGGAGGGAGGGGGAATACCCCTTGCTCTCTTTTTCTCTTATCCATTTTTTCTTCACATCTCGCTGCCTGGAAGACAGTTGCCAGTATTTTAGACAATGGGGTAGAGGCTCCTGAGGCCGAACAAGATGGGAGGCACCTGAGTTTTTGATGTTTAATGACACAATGGAGTGCCAAAACAGCCCTGCATCCCTACCTGGGTTTTTGTGTAAGAGGGAAACAAACTTCTGTTTTGTGTAACCAGTTGCTGTTTTGGGTTTCAGTCAAAGGCGATGGACCCAATCCCAGCGATTCTCATAGACTTGTATACTCGTTAGGACTCTTAGATGCATGGGATCCACCCATATTAAAGGATCCCAAATGGCCCCCAGAATTGAAGGAGACCCAGCGCTCATGAGCCACACTTCTTCCAAGGGTGTCTACTATCAGACACCTGACCCTACCAGGACTCTTCTCTCCATGTCTTGGTTTTCATCCTCTTTTCCTCTACGTTTCATTTTATGTCACTCCAGACTGGCTTTCTTCAGTGAATGGAGGTGGTCCCCTGTGGTACAAGACTATCTCCCTCAATAGCTTCAAGCCTCAGATAGGAAG
The DNA here is from genome assembly GCF_001890085.2 of Hipposideros armiger. Lineage (NCBI taxonomy): Eukaryota > Metazoa > Chordata > Mammalia > Chiroptera > Hipposideridae > Hipposideros > Hipposideros armiger. Next base: position 491,133 of record NW_017732156.1, read on the forward strand.
CAGCTGTGTTTCATCTTCTGTTTGAAAAACATTAGGGAGTGACTCAGGTTGACCTGATTTGGGTCTCGTGCCCACCCCTCTATCTGCCGCTGGTTGAACTTGGATTACGTGGCCTTCATTGTGACCTACTTTGTAAAGGGTCAGGAGATTGGGTGAACGTGCAAAGATTGGCAGCTTCCACTAGAACCATTTGTACCAAATTAAGTGGGTGCTATTTAGAGAAAACAGTGCCTATTTCAGTTGCTAAGTCATTCAGAAATGATTTAAGATACGAATCATATTCTTCCTTCAAAGCAGTCCATGTATGAAAGAAACCAGGGCTGTAATTTGCTTTGAATTTGCTGTCTGAATTTGAACTTGTGAATGTTTGCAAGACACAGCTCAGATAGATCCCTTGTTTGGAAATTTTAATGAAAATGAATCCTGGCTACATTATCACACCTACGGGCTAATTATTAGTAGCTAATAACCAGATTTCCTTAATTTCTTTCCTCTTCAGTCATGTTGATTGTAATATCAACATTGAAGTGTTGCTGTAACCATTAATCCTTTTAGTATAGATATGAGGAAGCATTTTGGGTGTTCGAAAATCAAGGCTATTACATCATGAAGAATATTCCAGCACTACACATTCCATTTAAAATTCTCAAGTGACAGTTTCCTTCAAGTAATTAAAATTTGGCAGTTAATGTTGGACATGCATGAAAGTTGATAAATAAAAATACTTCTGGGGGGCTTTGCTATACTGAATTACCAAAATTTACTTGAAATCTTAATACATCATGAAAGATCAATTAATTGAAAGGTAAAGGTGTCATGTGATTGACTTCTGTTGAAGGGGAGAGTAGATCTCTGTCCACAGGGCAAGTCCAAGTGTGGGTAAGGCCTGGTTTGTGCTGGGCAAAGGCTAGTCATGGCATTTCATTCTTCCGCATGGCTTTTAAGCAATATGGTGACACTTCAGACACTTCAAAGGTAGGGGGTTATTGCTTTAGAAGGACTATATTTATTAATCTGGTTTCAAGTCAGATGTCTGCAGGGTGCATAGGAGGAATATATATTTTTTTCTCCAGGACTCTGAAAGGCTAAAGTTTTTCCTTTTTTTCTGCAATTAAGGATAACAGGAAAATGGGTTGAGTCACATAAATCATTATGTGCTTTTCCTTGGTATCATTTAGCCAGACCACACAAGAGAAGGCGAGGACGGGAGTCTTTGATGCTTAATGAACAAAGAGGAATATCTCTAACAGCCAGTATAAGCTCTGAAACACATCTGTTCTGGCCAGAAACAAATTACTTTTCTAGACAGTGTTCATCAGAATTGCAAACAGGAGGAAGGAATGAGGGCCAGAAAGGGCAGTCTTGGCACAAGTTTTCATTGTATTAATAGTTTTTTATTTCACCAGGAGTGACTGTAACAGACACACTCCATTATGACTTCTGTTGTTTGCAGGGCTTTAATGCTATTGTAAGGGTTTGTTACATGCAATATAGAGCTCCAGTGTGGAAGATCACCATGGGGAGACAGTGCGTTTCCTTCACCCCGGAAAGGGCAAGCCCACATCAGAGATTAGGCACCTGGCTACTTGCTGTTGCCTTTCCTTCCAGCCTAATTGTGGAGAGAGGTGAATGTACGTTTTCCTATTTTATCCTTGGATAGCAGGCAGTTAGGACTTTTCTCCTCAGAAGAAGGGAGACACACGCACATGTATTGGTTAATGATAATGTGTACAAGTATAATAACGTGACATCTCTGAACAGAAGTTCAAGAATGTTGTATTATTTTCATTTGCAAAGTGAAAGATCTGTTGTGTGTAAATATCTTAAGTTATACAGAAGGCCAGGACAAAAATAGGTTTCTGAGAAATCCATGGTGTTTTTGTGCTTCCTGATAATATTACAGCTTTATCTACTGATCTCAGCCAGAACTTGTCATGTCCAGTCCCTCTGGGCTTAGTCTTTGCTCCCTTGCCTCCTTTCCCAAGGCCCATTCCATTTCACAATTCAGCCTTGCTCAAAAAGGTCTCTCTTCATAAGTGCAGACATTTCATAAGTTAAAGCTACTTATTAAGTGTCCAGTTTTAGCATTTTGTTTAGATGGCTTTATACTTTCATGTATCATAATAAAAGAACAAGACATCTTTTTTATTATGTTTATTATGTCCTGTTTGAAAATATCTAACAAATTAAATGTTATCAAACGCTGATTTTGATAGAGTTTAATTTTTTCAGTCAAACTTAATTTTATTGGCCAACTTGTCTAATAAGTGAAAATTCCAGTATAATTACTTGCCCGTGGTTAATTTTATAAGTCTAAAATGGGAGCAGTAGTAATAATGTTTTATGAACAGCGACATTTTTTCAGTGTTACAAAAAGCCTTTTGATTTGTTTTTTTTGATGGTTTTTTTTTTGGCTTAGGTTAACTATATAATTCGTGTGGGAAAGCTCCCTCTAGTGTTTCTTGGAGTAAATGCAAATGGTACTGAACTTTTTTTTAAGAGTAATTTAGGGTTGATAACACAGTTGAGAGGAAGGTACAGACATTTTCCATATAACCTTGCCCTCACACATACATAGCTTCCTCCGTTATCAGCACAACTAACAAGAATTGTGCATTTTTTACCATGGGTGAACCTGCACTGACATAGTATGATAACTTAAAGTAAATAGCTTACCTTAGGGCTCAGTCGTGGTGGTGTACAGCTTTGGGTTTGGACAAAGGTGTAATGACATATATCCATCATTATAATATTATGCAGAGTATTTTCACTGCCCCAAATTTTTCTGTGTTCTGCCTAGTCATCCCTCCCCGACACCCCCACCACTCCTTGTTGTTGTCTCCAGTTTTGCCTTTCCCAGAGTGTCATATAGTTGGACTCATAGAGTATAGAGCCTTTCAGATTGGCTTTTTAAACTTATTAACATGCATTTAAGATTCCCCCATGTATTTTCCTGGCTTGATAGCTCATTTCTTTTTGGTGATAAATAGTGTTTCACAGTTTAGTCATTTATGTACTGAAGGACATCTTGGTTGCTGCCAGGTTTTGGCAATTTGAATAAAGCTTCTATAAACATCTGTGTGCATGTTTTTGCGTGACTATAACATTTCACCTCCTTTGAATAAATACCAAGAGCATGAATTGCTGTATCATATGGTAAAAGTATGTTTAGTTTTATAACTACGGTATCTATCTTTCAAACTATCTATCTTTCACAGTGGCTGTGCATTTTGCTTTCTCACCAGAAATGTATGAAAATTCCTCTTGCTCCAGTTCTCACCAGCATTTGGTGCCGGTGGTGTTCTAGATTTTGGCCATTCTAGTAGGTATGCAGTGGTATCTCATTGTTGTTTTAATTTGCGTTTCCCTGATGACATATGATGTGGAGCATCTTTTCATAGGCTTATTAGTCATATGTATATCTTCTTTGGTGAGGTATCTGGCCCCTTTTTAAAATCGGGTTGTTTGTTTTCTTTTCATTGAGTTTTAAGAGGTCTTCATGTACTTCGGATAACAGACCTTTAGCAGAAATGTCTTTGGCAAATATTTTCTCTCAAATTTCATCTTATAATTCTCTTGAAATTGTCTTTTGCAGAGCAGAAATGTAAAATTTTAATGAAGTCTAGCTTATCAATTATTTCATGGATCGTGTCTTTGGTAGTGATGTATCTAAAAGGTATCACCATACTGAAGGTCATTTAGATTTTTTCCTATGTTATGTTCTAGGAGTTTTATACTTTTGAAATTTACAGATACGTGTATAATCCATTTTCAGTTACTTTATATAAAGGGTGTAAGGTCTGTGTCTAGGTTCATTTTTTTGAAAGTGGTTGCCCAGTTGTTCCAGCACCATTTGTTGAGGAGACTCAACTAATGTGTTTTCTTTACTACTTTGTCAGAGATCACTTGACTATATTTAGGTTGGTCTATTTGGGGCTGTCTGTTGTGTTCCATTGATCTTTGTTTGCTTATTCTTTCACCAATATCACACTGTCTTGATTACTGTAGCTTTATAGTAAGTCTTGAAGTCGGTAGCATCAGTCCTCCAACTTTGTTCTTCTCCTTTAATACTGTGTTGGCTGTTCTGGGTCTTTTGTCTCTCCATATAAACTTTAAAATCATTTTGTCAATATCTATAAAATAACATGCTGGGGATTTTGATTGGAATTGCATTGAGTCTATAGGTCAAGTTGGGAAGAACTGACATCTGGACAATATTGAGTCTTGCTAACCATGAACATGGACTGTCTCTCCAGTTATTTAGTTTTTCTTTGATTATGTTCATCAGAGTTTTATAGTTTTCCTCATATAGATTTTATACAGATATTGTTAGATTTATACCTAAGTATTTCATTTTGGGGGGTGTTAATGTCAATGGTATTGTGTTTTTAATTTCAAATTGCACTTGTTCATAGCTGGCATATAGGAAAGCAGTTGACTTTTGTATGTTAACCTTGTAACCTGCAACCTTGCTATAATTGCTTATTAGTTCTAGGTTGTTTTTGTTGTTAATTCTTTGAGATTTTTTACATTGGCAGTTATGTTATCTGAGAAGAAAGATAGTTTTATTTCTTCCTTCCCCATCTTTATACCTTTTGTTTTGCTTTCTTGCTCGATTGCATTATCAAGGACTTACAGTGTGATATTGAAAAGGAGTGAGGAGAGGGGGACATCCTAGCCTTGTATCTGATTTTAGTAGGAAAGCTTTGAATTTTTCACCATTATATATGATGTTAGCTCTAGGTTTTTTGTAGCTAGTTGTGATCAAGTTGAGGAAGTTTCTCTGTGTTTCTAGTTTGCTAAGAGGTTTTGTAATGAATGGATATTGGATTTTGTCAAATGCCTTTTCTGCATCTATTGTCATGATCATGTGACTTTTCTTTTTTAGTCTGTTGATGTGATGGATTACATTAATTGATTTTCAAATGTTGATCCAGTCTTGCATACCTGGGAAAAATCCCACCTAGTCTTGGGGTATAATTTTTTTAATGCTTTTTTGTATTTGATTTGCTAATATTTTGCTAAGGATTTTTATACCTAGGTTCATGAGAGATAGTTGATCTATAGTTTTTCTTTTCTTGTAATATCTTTGTCTGGTTTGGGTATTAAGTTAATACTGGCTTCACAGAATGAATTAGGAAGCATTTTCTCAACTACTTTCCTCTGGAAGAGATTGTAAAAAATTGGTTTAATTTCTTCCTTAAATGTTTTATAGAATTCACCACTGAACCCATCTGGGCCTAGTACTTTCTGGTTTGGAAGATTAGTAATCATTGATTCAATTTCTTTAATAGATGTAGGACTATACAGATCATCTGTTTCTTCTTGTGTCAGTTTTGGTAGATTGTGTCATTCAAGGAATTGATCTATTACATTTAGGATATTAAGTTTCTGGGCATAGAGTGTTCATAGTATTCTTTTATTGTTCTTTTAATTTCCATGGGATCTGTAGCGATGTCCCTTTTTTCATTTCTGATATTAGTAATGTGTCTCCTCTTTCCCTTTTTTTTTCCTAGTTAGCCTGGCTAGAGGGTTATTGATTTTAAACTGTACACTTTAAAAAATGTGAGCATGAAGCAAATAATAGGACTAATTTGATGACTAGAAAGCATCTAGTTGAAGAAACAAGTAGTAGGTTGATCTCACATTGAAAGTACTTTGTAGTTGGGTAAAGAGCTATGCTGCATTTGAAATTGTGGGTCTCGTGAACATAAAATGCACATTTCCCTATGAAAGTGTTGTAGGGTGGTCACATTTTGACAACATTGGAACATAGAAAGGGTAGCCTGAGGGTTTGAAAGATCACTTCATTTCATAATTTTACCTATAGTCAGCCTCGAGTTCAATGTTTCGTGTTCAATACTGCATTTGATCTTCTCCATCAGCTGATGATCATGCTTTCTATTTTATTGAGAAAATTTAAGCAGTCAGAGGGGAAATTCTCCAAACTCCCACCACCATGTCTTTCTGCATCTGCACTTTTATATTCTGCCTTTCCCTTTGAGATGAACTGTGCATGCCTGTGGGTCCATTCAAATTCTTCCATTGTTCCCTAGATTCTGTCCCTCTTGCCTACTTATGGACATTGTCAGCAATTCTTTTTCTAGATCACGGGTCAGCAAACTGCGGTTCATGAGCCACATGCAGCTCTTTGGGTACGTTTTGTCTCAAAAGTTTGCTGACCCCTATAAGAGCCAATCCTGTCCCTCACAACAATTTAAAAATTATTCGAGAGCCATAAATATATTTTTACATAATCACCATTATGTGAATAATATTTTTAAAAAATTTTATAAGTGAAACTTTGATAGTTTTATTTTCATTTTTAATTTTACTTCAGAGCCACAGTTTGTGAGCCGCAGTTTGCTGACCCCTGGCGGCTCTTCAGTCTCAAAAGTTTGCTGATCCCTGCTCTAGATCGTCAATGTCCCCATTCCCTACTAGATATTCTCTATTGGAAGCTGGCATTTTTTCTTTCTATGAGAGAATCCTCTTTTGACTCACTGTACCTCCAGCTACTGCCCTAATAGATTGTCTGTACCTGTTGTTTTGGATTTTGTTCCTGAGATTTTCATTGGAGCCCACTCCGTAGGATTTATGCTCCAAGCCCCGACCAAAATTTTTCTTGTCAAAGTCATATATAATCTCATATTGATTACTCTCTCCTTCTTGGAAACCTCCTTTGCTTGGCTTCAGGATACCATTGTCACCTGGTTTTACCCTGGCTCTTGCTGTGTTTTCCTTTGCTCATGTCTTTCCACTTCCCAAACTATAAGCATTATGTGCCTCAGGGGTTGTTTCCTGGAGATAGTGCCCTCTCTCTGCCTAGCGTGTTCCCTCTTCTCTCTCTCTCTCTCTCTCTCTCTCTCTCTCTCTCTCTCTCTCTCCATTTCTGCTCTTTGTCATCTGTATTCACGTACTCACTCTATTGATGAACTTATGGCTTTACATACCACCTATATGCTAATACCTTCCAATTTTTCTTTCTCAGTTCTATTCTGTCTCCTGAGCTCTAGATGCATATATTCAGCTGCCTGCTGACATCTCCCCTTGGACGTGTCTAAGTTTCTCAAAATTAACATATCCAAAACTAAGCACCTGCGCTCTTCAAACCACACCCCACCCTCAACCTGTTTCACTGCAGCTCCGTTTTTTCTAGTTCCTCTGGCCAAAATCCTTAAAGTGCACCCATTCCTCCTCTCCTTCTCTTACATACCACAATAGTTCCTTCAACAAATCATCTTGACTGTGCCTTTAAAATTATATCCAGAACCTTAAGCTTCTTTCCACTCTCCTTGCTGTTGCTCTTGTGTGAACCACCATTGGTTCACCCTGGACGGGTGCAGTAGGCTCCTGCCCCATCACCCGTGCCATCTATTCTCCACACAGCAGCCAAAGGCATCCTTTAAATACATAACTCAGCAGCCTTTCTGTCTCACTAAGAGTAAAAGCTAAAGTCCTTTCAAGGTGCTGCATGAGTTTGATGTTCCCTGTTCCCCACAATGCCTCTTCCATAAACTTGTACTCACTCACTCATATCCAGCCACACTGGCTCCTTGAAGTTCCCTGAACAAGCCAGGCAGATTTTTGCTTCAAGACCTTGGTATTTGATGTTCCATCTGCCTGGAATGTTCCTCCCCCAGATATGTGTATGGCTCATTTCCTTGTTGACCTTAGAATTTTACTTAAATATCTTATAGAGAGTCCTTTCTCTAAGATTGCAACTATTCTGCCACCCTTTCCAAATTTTTTGTTCCCTTTCCCTGTATTGTTTTTCTCCTCGGCATTTTTCACTATCTAAAATGCTTTGTATTTTACTTATTTATTAAACACCCCCTGCTTCAATTTAAATTTCATGAAAGCAGTGTTATTGAGGAGGTTTTCATTTCTTCCATCTCCCTACACAATGTAAATCTGACTTACATTTTTTAATTAAACATTATTTAATACTTTCGCTGTCCCAGCACTGTGTCAGGCACATTTGCACATTTAATTTAAATTTTCCAGCTTCCCTCTGGAATAAACATGGTACCTCCCATTTTGCAGAAGAAAAACCAGAGGGCAAGAAGAATATGGTGTCTTTTCCACAGACAATAATAGATATTGGAATGGGGCTTTAAGCTCAAGACCTCTAACTGCATGTTACTTACTTTTCTAATATACCATGCTGTGGACTAATCCACTTTTAAAATAATGACTTTGCTTTTGAAAGGGAATTTGAAAAGGACTGTCCTTTCCTGTCTGCCACCATCTAACTTCTTATAACCACCCCATCTTTTGTCTTGTTATTCTCATCTTTTCCTCTAGCACTAAACGCAGTTACTAGTCAGTCGAGACATTCCATTCTCTTAATCCAGTTGTGTGATTTCCTGGATTTCTTCTGAGTTACCCTCATATATTTTATGTCTGATCACTTTTGCAAATTTGGAACGGTCGTAAGGCACAAATCATATCTTCCATAGAGGGAATTCAATGATATGATGAGTCAATAGGAGGGAAGAACTTAGCTGAAAGGTTTAAGGAATTTCTCTCTGATGCTTAAGCTAACTCAGAAGCCACCAAGAAAGCAGCAGTTAGAGAGGAGCTGAGCCAAAAAAGAAGTTTAGAGCAAAGTGACTGAGAATATCTAGGAACTAAAGCCTGCTCTGAGAGGAAACTGTTTTGGCTTAAGCCCAAGATTCAAAAGCCAAGTAACTTGTATGACTGTGGTGTAAGTCGCAGAGACATTCTGCTATCTTTGGCCGCAAACAGTCCCATTTTTTGTAATCTCATTATTTTCTTCTTTCTTTAATTCTTCACTTTTGATGTAAACAGTTTGTTTCCACATCTGTAAAACAAGATAGTGCTGACCAAGTGATTCTAAGGTCATCTTTTGTTTTAAAATCCTGTAATTTTAATATCTCTATTAGTCTAGTTGATTTTTAATCTACACCTAGTGAAAACTAGACCTCTTTTTGATCTTCATACCAATTATGCAAAATATAACTTAAAATATTAATTTATATTTTTAGCTAAATACAAAGAATCACTAAATACTTTTGGATAAAAATGGAAATGATTTACAAATCAGTTTTATTTCTCATTAAGATTGTCAGACAGCCTCATCTTAAAAACGGCAAAACAGATTGATTCCAAAGTAACTGGGGCTGGAAAAACCCCATGGGTTCCTAGATAATGGTTAGCGTTTCCTTAATATGAACTACGTCATGATGTATGAATACCTTCTGATCACTTTCCATTGATTGAAAATAAGATTTTAAAAGCCACATAGAAATTATAACATTAAATGACCCATTTAGTATTTTCTCAAAATGCTGAGTTGACGTTAATAGTTTCTTAAGTAAAACATAATTAGAAAGGAAATCTACTCTCCCCCTAAAGGAATGCATTATTTCCAAAGCAAATTTATTTTTTTTCCATACTGTCTTTATTTGAGACGAGTTTAAATTGTTAGTTTTTTTCATTAGGCAGTTTTTTTCAGTTTACTTGAAATGTTTCCTAATGTTTTCCTCAATTTATTTTTTTACACTTTTTCCTTTTTTATATTTACTTACATTTTGCTGTGCATACTATAATTATGAAGATTAATAAGGAATCAAGCAGTTAAGCGCATATCAGTTTTTTTTGCTGTAAATATGTTTTAAGAAGCTTATTCTCACATTCATATTTGTATCTAATTTTAAATGTTTGCTGAGGTTTGTCTGTTTATCAATGAACTCTATGAGGAAAAAAGACGTTGTACTGTAGATTAATCTTCTCTTACCTTCAGTATTAATGAGTACTTGCATGCTTGCGATTATTTAAACAGCAGAAGAAAGACAATGGCTATCAAATTTAAAATGTTTCTTTTTAAAGAAAGCTAAACTTCTGCTCTGTGGTCCTAAACAATCAGTGTGTTTCCTGATTGCAGAGTCAGGAAATACTTTACTTTTGAAGCAATAACGGTTATTCCTGGACAGTTTTATAACTGGCTGCATAGTGATAACGTGGACTTTAACGAACACAATTAAATCACTGCTGACTTATTTAAAAAGAAAGAGAACTTCTTAAGTGTGACAGAAGACTAATACTGAGGATTAATCAGTTTGGTATATTCAATGCTCTTGAAGAAAGACCTTCAACTGGATTCCTGACCGAAGGTATCTTTCCTTGTGCTTTTAATGATCTAGATTTTTACCCTGTGTTTGCTTAGATCTTTAAACATTATTGTGTTGTAGTTGCAGAATTTGTTTTCTTCCGAAGTCAGGCAAAATATAATTTTGACATACCCCTGAATTTCTTGGAGTGTGATAACTAATTATGACAATATATGAGAAACAACAGCATGACAGTCAGGGATCTAGTGACAAATTTTTCTCTAGATTGAAGACTTGCTTTAATGTCTAAATTTTGATACTTGAATCTAAATTATTTTAGTGAGGTTACTGAAGTGTAACGACAAAATACTAGCTAAAGGTGGCACTGTGCTTTTTTGAAATATGAAGCATTTGAAAAACAGTCCCATTTATTTTATCATTTGTTGAATCGATAATTGTGTATTAATGGAAATGAATAATTTCAGTGACTTAGAATATTTCTGGCTTAATTAGAGATGAATTTTCCGTCTCCTTTTAATGTACATTATCTTGCTCCTATATTGGCATTGATGCAAAAATAAACCCACAGAAATTTGGATCTTGATGAGACCTGATTGACCATCTGTCTATCTAGTTTTCCTCACCCGCCCACCCTCTTGACTGGTGTGGAAACTCTGGGAGGCAGGATAGCAAAAACTTATGGTAAAGCTGGGGATAGAATTTCTAGTGTGGTAGAGTCTTTTTGTTTTGTTTTGTTTTATGTTAAATAGTATGCGCTGCCACAGAATAAAATCCTTGCCTTGAATTGGCATTAAATCCTCATCAGGCTGTGTGGGATATAGGCCGATTCTGAGCAATGGCGTTTTTCACAGTCAGGGTTTAAAAAACTAGAGTGCGTTCCTCCAGTGTGTAGCTTGAGGTGCTGCATAGCACCTGGAGACATTCCTGACACACACATTCACTTCCTAGTTGAGGTGAGCTCTGAGCACAGTGGAAAGCCATGGCTCTCCATTTTGGGGGCTAGCAGATCTCTTGAATTATCTACAGGAATTTGCTAAACCTATCTCACTCTCGAAGAACTTTTATCGGGTTCTAGGTAGTTTATTCACTACTGTTTATGTGCCTGTTTTCTGACAACAGCCACCCAATTTCTTCTGAGCACACAACACCTTCCCAGTGGTCATATGAAAGAGCTCTAGTAAGATACAAAATCACCACAACTCATGGTTTCACTCAAGAGCTGACAGTATAATAGAGAGAAAAAAAAAAAGATGTTAAAAAATACATACAAGGAATCAAATTCATTTAAAAAATATAAATATACATATAAATATATGTCAGTTAATACTATCCTATAGGAGAATACTGTTTTCTCAGAATAGGTTTATGTGCAAGTACTGGATAGAGATTTTATTTCTCTTGTGCTGCTTCTAATTGATCCCTTAAACATATCCTTCAGTAGAAGGTTTTCACGGCTCTCTGATAACTCATTTTCCCACTATGGATATTTTACTGTTCTTGCTTTATCAGTGTGCCCCTTCTGGTGTGAGCTCTGATTAGGTTGACAGGGGCTGTGTAATGTTAATTTTTATATGTGTCTTTCACGTAATTATAAGCAAACACAGAGCTGAGTGTTGTTAGATCAGTCTCCCAGTCAGTCTCTCTGCAGCCCAGGTCATTGAAAGCTGTGGTTAGTCATGACTTGAGAAAAGGTTGTATAGGCAACTAGAATTTGTGTTTTAGTGTGTAATTAACAACTCCAATTATTGGAAGATAGATTACTCAGTTCAGTCCAGATGATGAGCTTTGCTTGTATTATAAGATGGTCATTAACTGATTTATATTTAGGTGTTGAGCCTTTACTTGTGGTCACAAAGTGTCCTGTGAGAGTATATAGATTCAGCCACTAATCAGATCCTCATATAAGAGCTCTCGATATAATGGTAGAGAAAAAGTACAAACATGTAATATAGAGTAATTGACACACCTGAGGTTGAATCGGCTTTATTTGCAGCCTTAGTGGTGGAATATATAAGTCTAATACCACACCAAAATAATTTAAATATTTGTAACAAGATCAAAATTCTGCAGGTTCAAAAAAAAAATCCTACAGATAATAATTTCTGATTCTGCACTTTTGTAGAGATATGTTTGAAAATTTAGGAGCTCAATAGGTTGCAAACTCAGATGAAGTATTTAATTAAAATATGGTTTTTGAGGAAGAAGGTATCAGTCTATCAACTCGCTAGAACCATCCTGCCTTTTGTGGGGTTTAGGGTAAGCGAGCTCAGTCTCCATAGCTTTGGATATTATCAGGTACTAAAATAAAAAGAAAACGTCAGAGGGCTTAGGTTGCTGGTCATGCTTTAGCACAAAACACCTGACTTTTTCCCTGAGACATGTCAAGTGTTCAGGGTGAGTCAATGAAATGATAGTGTTTGGACTTTATTTTTTCATAGGAAATACTCATACCAGCCAGCTGAAGTTGTTGTGATTTTTAGACTGTGAATTCTCTGGCAATATATATACAAAATAATCAAATGAAAGAGAAGAAATTCTGGATTTAGAATTGGTGCCAGAAGATTTGAAGATAGACCATAGAAGTCTGAATGTGAAGCAACCCTGAGTATAAGATGATCTCCTCATTCTCCAAAAACAAAAATAAAAATTACCAAAACAGGTGTTTTTTTATTTTTATTTTTTGGTCAGTACAAATATTGAGGATCTAATATGTACCAGGAATTGTTCTAGGCTCTGGGGATACAACAAAGAAGAAATGAAAAAGAACAAAAAAGACAAAATAGAAACCACCATCCTCCTAGTGCTTACATTCTAGCAAATAAATTATACAGAATGTTAAAGGTGGTGCTATAAAGAGTAATAAAGTAGGGGGGAAATCCAGGGGAATGCTGGCTGTGTCAGAGAGAGAGAGAGAGAGAGAGAGAGAGAGAGAGAGAGAGAGAGCGAGAGAGGTGGAATGGGGGGTGGGTGTGGCCTCACAAGGGACTTACTTATCAGTGGAGGAGCATGGAGTTCAGAGAGCTTGAGGGAGAAGTGCGCCTGGCACTTTTAAGGAATAGCTAGGAGGCTGGTTTGGCTGGAGCAGAGTGCGAGAGAGGAGATGTAATTAGGAGTAAGGTCAGAGGAAATCAGGTGAGGCTGGAAAGATGAAAATCCAGGTTAACCCTCTAGAGGTCATATGGAGGATGTATAGCTGAAATGCATATTTAATATAGATGTATGTACATATGCAGATGGCAAAGGCTTTGTAGGACGTGGTAAGGATCTTGCCTTTTACTCTTAGTGAAATTGGGAGCTTGGAGGATTTGCAGGTGAGTATCATGACTTAAGTTTAAAAAGGATCCTTTTGACTTTTGAGAATAGATTGAAGGAGGCAAGGGACACCAGTAAAAGGTGATTGCAGTAAACTGAGTGACAGATGATGAGTAGTATTCCATTGTGTGACTATGCCATATTTGTTTATTCATTCCACTTTTTTCCCATCAGTTTTATTGAGATGTAATTGACATATAACGTTGTATTAGTTTAAGGTGTACAACATGACGATTGGATACATGGATGTATTGTGAAATGATTACCACAGTAAGTTTAGTTAACATCACTCATCTCACATAGTTACAATTTTTTCTTATGATGAGAACTTTTAAGATCTACTTTCTTAGCAACTTTCAAATATATAGTATTATTAATTATAGCGGTCATGCTGTATATGACATCCAAAAACTTATTTATCTTATCACTGGAAGTTTGTGCCTTGACCAACTTCACATATTCTCCCCACCCATACGTCCTTGCCTCTGGCAATCACCAGTTTGCTCTCCATTTCTAGGAGTCTGTTTCTATTTTATTTATTTTCTTAAGATTCCACATAAAAGTGAGATCATATACTATTTGTCTCTGTCTGACTTCACGTAGCATAATGCTCTCAAGGTCCATCAATGTCACAAATGGCAGGATTTCCTTCTTTTTTTATGGCTAAATAATATGAGAGAGAGACAGAGAGAGAGAGAGAGAGAGAGAGAGAGAGAGAGAGAGAGAGAGAGAGAGAGAGAGAGAGTGTGTGTGTGTTCTTTATCCGTTCATCTGTTGCCAGACACTTAGGTTATTTTCATGCCCTGGCTATTTTGAACAATGTTGCAGTGAACATGGGTAGAGATATCTTTTCAAGATTGGGATTTTGTTTCCTTTGTATACATACCCAGAATCGGGATTGCTGGATCATATGTTAGTTCTAGTTTTAATATTTTGAGGAACCTCTACACTGTTGTCCACAGTGGCTGTACCCATTTAATTCCCAGCAACAGTGCACAGGGTTCTCTTTTTCCCACATCCTCACCAGCACTTGTTATCTCTTGTCTTTTTGATGATATCATTCTAACAGGTGTGAGGTAATGTCTCATTGTGGTTTTGATTTGCATTTCCCTGATGATGAGTGAGTGTTTGCTTGATGACCATTTTTGGGTAGTTTCCCATTTGGGGGCATTGTGACTAAGGCTTCTGTGAATATTTGTGTATAAGCCTTTGTGCGGACATATGTTTTCAGGGCCTTTAGCCAAATCTCTAGATGTGGAACAACTGGGTGGGAGACAGGTCTACGTTTAATTCCTAAGAAACTGCCAAACAGTTTTCTGAAGAGGTTGTGCCATTGTACATTTCTGCAGACAATGTATGAGAATTTCAGTTGCCCCGCATCCCAGCGGGCTTTTGGTCTTTTTGATGGTAGCTGTTCTAACAGGTGTATAATGTAACTTTCTTCTCCAGGTTCCTGATGTTATCAGCAGCATAAGGCAGTTGTCTAAAGCTGCCATGAAAGAGGATGCCAAACCCAGCAAAGACAGTGAGGATGCCTTTTACAACTCTCAGAAGTTCGAAGTCCTGTACTGTGGAAAGGTGACCGTGACCCACAAGAAGGCCCCGTCCAGCCTCATCGACGACTGCATTGAAAAGTTCAGCCTGCACGAGCAGCAGCGCCTGAGGATCCAGGGCGAGCCGCGTGGCCCGGATGCCCGCAGTGACCCAGTGGTCTTCGAGGTCGAGGGGCCCAGTTCACCCTCAGATATTCTGTTGGAGGAAGGGGATGGCGTCAACAACACCCACCCCGTCTTTCCAGCCGTGCCCAGCCAGCCTGGTGGGCTGTCCAGCTCTCGATTCTGCTTCCCTGAGCGGATTTTGGAAGATTCTGGCTTTGATGAACAGCAGGAGTTCCGGTCTCGGTGCAGCAGCGTCACCGGTGTCCTGCAAAGGAAAGTCCATGAGAACAGCCAAAAACCACAGGCGCGAAAGAGACACGCCAGCGCGCCCAGTCACGTACAGCCCTCGGACTCAGAGAAGAACAGAACCATGCTGTTTCAGGTGCTGTCCTGGCGGGGGGCTCTCGGGCCTGTCATCGCCCATGGCTAGACAGAAGCAGCCAGGCGTCCGGCTCCTCCCACTTCCTCATTCTGCAACAATCCAGCCTTTATTTCTTCCTCCCTGGGAAGCAGATAAGGCAGATGGAGCGAGAGCAAAGGAAAGGAGAGAAGGGCTGGCAGGCAGACATGGAAGGTGGATTGTAAGAAATGAAGGAGCCGGACAGGGAGCGATGGAGAAAAACGCAATTAAAATAAAGGAGCACCCTGGAAAGCTGGTGGAAGGAGTAAGAATAGAAGATTACTCTTAGTATCACCAGCAGTATGCCTTAAGGGGATTCTTCAATAAATGTTGATTTTATAAAAAAATAACTGCAGAAAGCTAATTTTATAAAAGATTTAAAGATATGAATCTGGAGAGTGTGATTAGGCAGGGAGGAGAAAGTGTTCTAGAGATTAAAAAAAGAAAAGTCCAGAGGCACATCAGTGTATTTTCAGATGAGACTACACACAAAAGAGAAGGTTAAAGACACATCATAGGGCTGATAATTTACTGGATCGGTGATTAAAAAAATAATTTGGCGCAGGATATTTTATAGGTGTATGTAAAAGATACATCTTAATTCTAAAAAGAGCAGTTTTTGAAGTTGTACAGGGTATAGAAAATGTCAAGTTCCACTTAAAAGAGCTTAATTTGTAACAACGTCCTGTAGAGGTTCTCTAATCCTCAACTTGTAAGATTTGAGTTTTCTTTAAAAAATGAGTGGCTGGCCTTTTATCCCATTATAAAGAATCCAGTAGAAGGAAATTCCACAGCGTGCCTTGGTAAACAGCCCGTGTGTGTAATATTTGCTTTATCAGAAGTTCACAAGTTCTTTACTTTTGTTTTGTCCTGTTTTGTTTTTGATAAGTCTAGGCATGTAATTAAAGTATAGTTTTTTCTTTGGTGATTTGTAAACCGTTTCGCCTCTTCTTTGGACTATCAGACTCATTCTTTTTCTTAGCCACAGTCTTTGCTGTTAATTTTTCTGAATGGTTGTTTAGTTTCAAAAATTTTAACTTGTCTTCCCAATGGCAAAAGTTATCTTTTTGTTGACCATTTGGGAGAAAGTATGATTATAAATATCAAATAATTTGTAATTTTAGAAATCATGGAGTAAGGAAAGGTTGCATTTGTGTGTGGCTGTGTGAAAAGACAATCACTTTTAATCTGGAAAAAAATGGTTTCTTGTCTCTTGTAAATTAGGACCAACATAATTTTCATGAGTTTTAGCAAAAGGAAGAAATGTTATGAGGCAGCTGGTATTTGGAGTTAAAATATTGGTTGGATTGGATGATGAAGCATGTGTGAATACGTATAACTGGATGTAGCATTTGAGTCTATGTTATAGTTGAATATTTAATTGTGAATTAAGTTGTTAGGTCCTTGTGAGTTGAAATTAATTGGAATGTTTTCATTTTTCAGGTTGGGCGATTTGAAATTAACCTCATCAGTCCAGATACTAAATCAGTTGTGCTTGAGAAGAATTTTAAAGATATTTCTTCTTGTTCACAGGTATGTATTGAAATGGATCAGACTATTTGAAGAAACCAACTAAATCTTGTTTCTGAATTAACCACAAAATAACTGGGTTTAAACCCCTTCAAATTTTACCATTTTTTTTAATTTTTATTTTTTAAGTGGATTTGTCTTAAACAAAGAGTGTTTATGTGTTTGTGTCTATGCCAGTAACAAAATCCTGTACCGGTTTCTCAGTATCATCATAGTTTGTTCTCATTTCCATCAACCCTTTCTACTCATAGCATCACTTCAGCAAATTTCTTCCATGATGGAATTTTTGTGGTGGAGGGTTCTTTTGAAAATACCTTCATAGATGATATTCCTCAGAATCTTGGGCCTGTGGGTATTACTGAGTCATGTTTGCTTTTCATACCAGAGTAGGCAGTAAAAGGAGAACTAGTACTTTCGACTTCTATTCATGTAAATTTTGAAAAGAAGGTTTTGGTATATTTTTATTCTTTTGTTTATTTTCAATTCACAAACTATGTACTTGAAAGTTTTCAAAATAATTGATATAGCTAAATGTGTACATTGGGCACAAACTAGTGTCCTAAATACCATAGTAATAGTTTAGAATATCTATCGAAAAGTTAGAATTACCTAAATACCGGGGGTGCCTAGTAAACGTATACAAGTGGACACTTTGGTCAACATTGCTCAAGCAGTAGTTCGCTGTAATCAGAAGTGTCTGGACGATGATGGTAACCACTTTGAGCACCTCTTGTAATTGCAGAAGTCAAATGTGACTTGTATTTATCTTTTGTTACCAGTATATATTGAGTGATACAATTTTAATGCAGTTTTCCTTTCTTAAACTTTGTATATATTTTTTTGGCACCCTCTGTTATATTGTAAACATAGAATGTTTGAAGATGCTGGAGTAGAGGGGGTATCTAAATGTAAATATGGGAGGATTAGAAATGCAAGGATGCCTCTGATGTGGTCACTGGAATAGAGAAGGATTAACTTCTTTCCGAGCAAGGTGACTTAGATGTACCTTCAGGGACCTGGATCTTCTAAAGATCCCTTCCTATATTTTAATGTTGAAAAATTAAGACTGCCTTTTAATAAAATTTTGGAGTTAACATTCCCATAGGTATGATATTTAGATATTCTTTCCTTTGAAAGTGACCAGCTTTTGTACATCTTGTTAATTATTCAGCTCAGCCTCACTTAATGCTGTTTCCCTTCTGAGAGTCCCTGCAAGATCATAAGCTCTGTGAGGGCAGGTGTCTTATGCTATGGTGTCTTATTCTGTAGGGCATATCAGAATAAGATGTGTTAAGACAGAGCTTAACACTTAGGTATTCAATAAATGTCAAATGGATATTTCTGCATGTAGGGACTTGTGCCAGTTTCTAGTGAGAGAGTGGTGTACAAACTAGGGTAGTTCCTGCCCTTCAGAACATGAAGAGTCATCCCAAAAACTTGTGCCTCTTGTCCCACACAGTCCCCAAGCTTTTCAGTAAGAAAATTAGCAAAGCTCATTGAGCATCTAAAGAAAAAAAAAAGGGCGCGCGAGAGAAAAAAAAAGAACCAGCTAAACCAAATATATAAAACTGGCAGTTCAAATGTGATTTTTGCTCCCCCACCCCTTTATTTTTTTAAAGGAAGCTTTCTATTTTGACATTTTGGTCCAGGAAAAGAATTAAACAAAAACGAAGGTAATTTGTGGAAATGCCTTTGATTGGAATAATTGTCAGGTTAACCCTCTGCTCCTCACTGAGTGGCCCTGTTCTTATTACTTATTTCCACAGACTTGAACTGATATAATGTGGCCACATTCTGACACAGGCGTGTTTTTAAAAACATGCACACCTATGGGCTGGACGAGTGGCTCAGTTGGTTAAGAGCTCACTCAAGAGTGCAAGCTCTGAGTGGCAGGGTCACTGGTTCAATTCCCGGCCCAAGCTGAGCTGCCAACAGGTGGCAGGATGGCTCAGCTAAAAAAAAAAAAAAGAAAGAAAAGAAAACAAACAAAAACATGCACACCTATAAACGTTTCTTTTTTCAAAGTCTGTAGGACTGTCCCTGGCAAGCATGTGGAATAAGACAGTGGTTTTCTTTATTGGAAAGAGTACCTTTGACTGAAAGCTCACTGAGCTAATGAGGTCCTATGAATTTTTCCCATTTAGTACTAAGCTAGTAAAAGATATATATGTTTTTATTATTAGCTTCAGGTGTACAAAACTATATAATGATTACGCATTTACACCCCTCACAAAGTGATAGCCCCCACAAGTCTACTACCCATCTGACGCCTATATTCCCTATGCTGTACTTTACATTCCATGACTATGTGCGTGTGTGTATAATTATAATTGACATTGAATATTTTATATTAGTTTCAGGTGTACAGTGTCCTGGTTACGCATTTTTAGAATTTGTGAAGTAATCCTCTGATCAGCCTATCACCCATCTGACACTATACATAGTTTTTACAATATTATTGACTATATTCCCCATATTGTATTTCACATCCTCCTGATTATTTGGTAACTACCAATTTATACTTCTTAATTCCTTCACCTTTCTTACCCATCCCTTAACCCCACTTCCATCTAGCAACCATCAGTTTATTTCCTGTATCTATGAGCCTATTTCTGTTTTGTTTTTAATTTATTCTGTTCTTTAGATTCCACACATAGGTGAGATCATATGGTATTTGTCTTTCTCAGCCTGACCAATTTCACTTAGCATAATATCCTCTAGGTCCATCCATGTTGTTGCAAATGGTAGTATTTCACTCATTTTTGTGGCAGAGTAATACTCCATTATATAAATGTACCACAATTTCTTTATCCAATTGTCTATCGATGGGCATTATAGTTGTTTCCATGTCTTGCCTGTTGTGAATAGCACTGCAGTAAACATAAGGGTGCGTATATCTTTTCAAATTATTGTTTTGGATTTCTTTGGATAAATACACAGGAGTGGAATTGCTGGGTCATAAGGTAATTATATTTTTAATTTTTTAAGGAACCTTCATACTGTTTTCCACAGTGGCTGCACCAATTTGTAATCCCATCAACAGAGCACAAGTGTTCTGTTTTCTCCACATCCTTGTCAACACTTGTTGATGGTTGATTTATTATGTCCATTCTGACAGGGGTGAGGTGATCTTATTGTGGTTTTTATTTGCATTTCTCTGATGATTAGTGACGTTAGCATCTTTTCATATGTCTATTGGCCATTTGTATGTCCTCTGTGGAGATGTCTATTCAGATCCTATGCCCATTTTTTTATTTGGATTGTTTGTTTTTTTGGTGTTGAGTGTATGAGGTTTTTAAAAAATAAATTTTAGATATCAAACCTTTATCAGGTGTATCATTGACAAATATCTTCTCCCATTAAGTAGAATGTCTTTTCATCTTGATGGTTTCCTTTGCTGTGCACAAACTTTTTAGTTTGATGTAATCCCATTTGTTTATTTTTTCTCTTGCTCCCCTTGTCTGAGGAGATATATCAGTAAAAATATTACTAAGGGTAGCATCTGAGAATTATTTTCTATATTTTCTTCTAGGAGTTTGATGGTTTTGAGTCTTACATTTAAGTTTTAATCCATTTTGATTAAATGTATTATATATGGTATAAAAGGTAGTCTAGTTTCATTTTTTTTTTGCATGTATCTGTCCAGTTTCCCCAGCATCATTTATTGAATGCACTGTCTTTACCCCAATGTATATTCTTACTTCCTTTGTCATAGATTATGTGACCATATAGGTATGGGTTTATTTCTGGGTTCTATACTCTGTTCTATTGATCTATGTGTCTATTTTTATGCTAATACCATGCTGTTTTGATTACTGTAGCCTTGTAGTATAATTTGATATCAGGTAGTACGTTACCTCCAGCTTTGTTCTTCTTAAGATTGCCATGGCTATTCAGGGTCTTTTAGGGTTCCATATAAATTTTAGGATTATTTGTTCTAGTTTGTGAAAAATGTCATTGGTATTTTGATAGGAATTGCATTGCATTTATATATTTTTTGGGTAGTATGGACATTTTAACTATATTAATTCTTCTTATCTGTGAGCATGGTATAGGTTTCCATTTATTTGTATCTTCTTTAATTTCTCTTTTCAATATCTTAGGATTTTCTGAGTACAGGTCTTTTACATCCTTGGTTAAATTTGTTCCTACGTATTTTGTTTATTTTTTTTTATGCAATTGTAAATGTGATTTTTTTTTACAATTTCTTTTTCTGATAGTTTGATATTGGTGTATAAAATGCAACCGATTTCTGAATATTAATTTTGTATTTTGGTACTTTACTAAATTCATTTATTAGTTCTAATAGTTTTTTGGTGGAATATTTGGGGTTCTCTCTTTATAGTATCATGTCATCTACAAATGATAGCTTTACTTCTTACTTTCCTATTTGGATGCCTTTTATTTCTTTTTCTTGTCTGATTGCTTTGGCTAGGACTTCCAATACTATGTTGAATAAAAGTGGTAAAAGTAGGCATCCTTGTCTTGTTCCTGATCTTAAGGAGAATGGTTTTAGCTTTTCCCAATTGAGTATAATATTAATTGTGGGTTTGTCATACGGCCTTTATTATTGAGATATGTTCCCCCTATTTCCACTTTACTGAGAGTTTTGATCATACATGGATGCTGGGTTTTGTCAAATGCTTTTTCTACTTCTATTGATATGACCATATGAATTTTATTTTTCATTTTGTTTTCGTGGTGTAATGTTAATTGATTTGTGGATATTGAACCAACCTCTCACACCAGGAATGAAGCCCACTTGATCGTTGTGTATTATCTTTTTAATGCATTGCTAAATTTGTTTAGCTAACATTTGGTTGATGATATTTGCATCTACAAGTATGTTCATTAGGGATATCGGCCTATAGTTTCCTTTTTTTGTAATGCCTTTGTCCGATTTTGGAATCAGGGTAATGTTGGCCTCATAAAATGAGCTTGGGAGACTTATCTCCTCTTGAATTTTTTGGAATAATTTGAGAAGAATAAGTTAATTCTTTTTGAAATATTTGGTAAAATTCACCTGTGAAGCTATCTGATTCAGAATTTTTGTTTGTTGGGAGTAAAATATATTCTTTAATCGTGAGTTGTACCAGATGGAGCTGACTTTTACCTCATGAATTGTAACCTCACTCCTTCTTATTGACTTTTTAAAAATCAGAGTTCGCTATTTTTTCCATATCCATTGGAAAGACTGAGTTTATTATTACAAGAGTAGTGGTTACCATCCTCAGACGTGCCAGGGACTATTATTGATATTTCTTAGCTCCAAATGTCAAAAATTCTTAACAATAAGTGCCATTACTACTATTTTAAAATGAGAGATGGGACCTCATAAGTATTTATTAGCAGCCCAGCACAAGGTTTCATACCTAGTAGATGGTTGAACTAAGATTGAAGCACAAATCTGTGTGACCCCAAAGCCAAATTTTTTTTTCATTGAGATTTGTTTCACTGCAGGAGAACTTTAAATTTTTTGCCTGGCTTTTCAAAATCTTATGCTTACTATTAACATAACAAGGTGCTGTCTTCTAATTGGTATGTATATATTCAGGCTGACAGATTCACAGATGATTCTGATTTTTTTTAAAGATTTTATTGGGGAATTGAGGGGGGCGAACAGTATTGGGGAATTGGGGAAGGGGAACAGCCATTGAAGTTGTCCCTTAATCTTAGTTGTGGAGGGCATACCTAGTTCAGCTCCAAGTCTAGTCACCATCCGGCTGCCCGGCTGCAGCTCATGGCCACTCAGCTCAAGGTGCTGTGTTCAATCTGAGTTGTGGGTAGGCGTAGCCCACCTTCCCATGCAGGAGTCAAACCGGCAACCTTGTTGTTAGGAGCATGTGCTCTCACCAGCTGAGCCATCCTGCCACCTGTTGGCAGCTCAGCAGCAGCTCAGCTTGGTTGCAGCTCACTGGCCCATGTGGGAATTGAACCGGTGGTCCTGTTGCTCAGAGCTCATGCTCTTAACCAACTGAGCCACTCGGCGGGCCCAGATTCTGAATTTTTTATTAAATATAGCTAAGGTTATTTAGCCTGCATTCAGGAAGTATGGTTATTGATTTGCGAATGTGGATAATTGATATCTGCAATAATTTCTTTAATGTATTGTCTTCTAACAGGTGTGGCTCCTTAAATGCCTCTAAATAGATAAATATTCTAGTATTTTTAATGCATCCTTTAGGGAATTGCATGACA
Organism: Hipposideros armiger; assembly: GCF_001890085.2. Lineage (NCBI taxonomy): Eukaryota > Metazoa > Chordata > Mammalia > Chiroptera > Hipposideridae > Hipposideros > Hipposideros armiger. The sequence continues at coordinate 514,328 of NW_017732156.1, forward strand.
TTTAATTAGAGCATTGCCAGTTGTAGTTTTTCTGATTCTTAGCCTCATGTAGATAAGAACAAGGTTTATGATGAATCATCAGAGTACCTATTCTAAGAACACCAATAAATTGAAAACTCCATTACTTGCAATCACTGAGTAGCAGTTTTATTACAAGAGACAATGGATCATGCCATCACATTTTTCCATCTGTGGCCCTGACTAAACAGAGTGTTTGTCTGAAACAAACAAACAATCTGGGTTTTTGCTCTCACCCTTTATTTTATATATCAAAAGACCACCATATAAATTTGCAATGACATTATGTCCCCTGTCACAGTGTTGTAAGGAGAAATTCATTGAAGTATCAAAGCATAGAACTGCTGTTGGTTTCCACAGTGTTGAGTAAAAGGACATATTCTCATAAACACCTCACTTCTTTCCTTTCCAGGGTATAAAGCATGTTGATCACTTTGGCTTTATCTGTCGGGAGTCACCAGAGCCTGGGCTGAGCCAGTATATCTGTTACGTGTTCCAGTGTGCGAATGAATCTCTGGTAAGTGGTGTGATTGCTGTCTACGTCCTCCTGTCCACGTAGCCGGCTAATGGGAGATTCTTCTTTTATGAATCCAAGCCTCACATAGGAAAAACAAGAGGGCATTTAGAAATACAATCCTGCTCTTTTAAAGTAGCACAACAATAGAAAAAAACAAAAACCAAATTGTCACGGTAATTTTTAAGCCTAGATACTTTGTTGAGTTAACAAACCCAATCATACGACCAGGACTATTTTTAAAAGGTAGGAAAAGGCTAACAATAGGAAAAAAGCTGTTACTTTTTCTATTACTCATGTAAGAAGATAAGGAAGGCCCTTTACTTATTCTCTTAATTGCTGTAACATCTCAAGACTAGATAATGCTGATATCAATACAGCAGAGAATGATTTTTTCCCCTTCATTTCATTAGTCCTTGTTTTCATTTTTAAAGTACTCTGTTCTTTATGGTCTTATTTTAGCCTTCATTTTCTTCTGTGGAATTTGAAATTCAATTGTTCTCTCCAACACTCCACTACCTTACCCTATTTATGGGCATAGTTGGAGTTTGAGAAGAAATATGTAAGGCAAACTTGGAGATACATCTTTTGACTAAAAATATGTTGATGTTTTTCCTTAAAAGTTTTTACTTATTCTTCCACTTGTGTTATCTCTCCTAACCATTTTAACACTTTGAAGAAAAAGATTTCCTTAGCTATATAATCTTCCCACAAGCATTTCTCCCAGGGAAACACACAGCACTTAGACATGTACAAATACGCCAGGCCGACTTCTCCTTATTGCCTTGCTGCATGCTGCCATCTTTCCTGAATAACTTTCCTTCCATATTCCCAGTGTTGACAATGAGTTTAGGAATAATGATAAATGGGGGTGAATTGGTACAAAAGGCACTTCCTGAATAGTGCCCTCTGGGTCTCAACCTTTTCCTCCAGGGAATATAGTAGTTTTATCACTAACAGTTTCTTTCTCAAGGGAGTTCCATTTGAGTTTTGTTCTCACTCTAAATAATTAACCGTATTTTTGAAAAATTCACATGTTGATATCCAGGTGATCACTGTGTAATCTTTTCAGTTCAGGACTCGAGATAGATATTTGAGTGTTGTTATTATGTAAATGATAGTTGAAGGCATAAAAGCCATTGAGCACCCAGGGGGAAGAGCAAGAGAGAAAGCCCAAGAGAACTAATGACCCAACAGTGGAAAAAGCCAACCAACTAAGAGTTAGGTAGAGAATGATAATGTAGGATAATCTACCACTCTTGCCCACTCCTCACCCAGCCCCTGCCCAGCTCACCCCTCACTCCTTCCCTCCTCTGTCCCCCTTCCTGTCTGAGGCCGATTCTCCCACCATGGTCTAGATTCTTTACTCCCCTACCTTCCCCAAACCTGTCATATATCCCATATTTTATTTTGGCAGCTCTATTTACCCAACTTCCCAATTTAGAAACCATAACTCATTCTCTTTTACCTTCCATATCCATTGTTAATCAAATCTTATTAATGCAAGATAGAAATGCCCCTTATGTCCATCTCTCCTCCTTTTTCTCTCCGTGTACACTCTGAGTCAGGGCATTTATCTTCTTCGACTATTACATCAGTGTCCTAACTAGTCTCATTGCCACTGATTTGATCTGCCATCTGTCCACTTCGTACGTGATGCAACACCTTTCTTTCTCATAAAACGTCCTCACCCGAAACCAGGGTATGCCTCCTTGTTAAGGGACAAAAGTCTGGATTGTCTAGCATGGCAGAAGGGCTTCCTTATTTCTTTTCCAATCCCCACCAGAATGCCTCACCCTTTCATGACTGTGTCCTCACACGTGCTGTCCTGTCCCCTAAGCTGTTGTCTAGGCTGGACCTCAGAGGCTGGTGTGGTGACTGGTGTGGTGTTGCTTTTTTTTGCTTTGCTATTGAATCAACAAATGATTTGTGCCTGGGACGCATGAGATCAAGGATTTAAGAGAGTGGCTGGGACTCACAGAAGTGCAGCTGAAATTCAGAGGTCACTGTTGGTTCTCACTTGGAGGGAGGAGTCTGCCTGTCAGAGGAGGCGAGGGCTAGGACTCACTGGTTGTATACTGTCAGTTGGGGAAGGCGACCGTGTGGGCCCCAGGAATCCGCCCCAACACTTATGATGGAGTTTGTGCCGTGCTTTCATTATCTTCTTTCACATTCTCTTTCCTACTGTTTCATTGGCTGTGAAGCAGGCCTGCTCTTGTTGTACTGTGACCTGTTGGCTACTATGTACTTTTTAGGACCTCGCTTAAATATCACATCCTAGTCATGCCTCTTTCTCAGGATTGAGTACTTTAGTTGCTCTGTCTTCAGTGCTGTTGCTATACACTTTATTCATAGGTCTCTAACAGTTCCTGCAAATCCTCACACTTATTTGTTCACAGCTTTCTACTCCATTAGATTGTGAATCCCAGAGGTTAGGACCATTTGTGTTCTTGTCGCATCTCCCAGCGTTTCTAGGATAACAAGTGCTTGTGAAGTGTATTTTGAGTGATGGAGTGCATCACTCTTAACTTCATGCAATCATTTTCTGGGTGCTGCTTAATCTCTGCTTACTGGATAATCTATAGTAAAAGGAATACCATGTGAAAACTTATTTGCAACCCTTTTACATGTTTTGTTTGTAGTATTTAGTTTACTCATTTTACCCCCATGCATGTAGAGTGAGTTTTGGAAACAGGGATTCAGAGCAGAAAGCCTGGGAATGTGCTGCATTTTTCCACCTTAAGAAGCTCTGTGACTAAGGCAACAGACTAGACTGGCTGAGAATGTCGTCCCATCACATTGAAGCTGGATCAGAATCTCAGTTTGGCACTGTTATTTTTAAAAACAGGCCCGTGCTAGAATTTTTGAAACCCTGTTTATTCTACTTTTGTCAGAAGGCATCTTAACCGAATAGTGAGGCATCAGAACTGCAAGCTAGAAGAAAAGTTAAATGTAAATTTCCTGCATAATAGAGGATGGCTCAAGCAGCTGACATATGGAACAAAACAGTCAATTAAATATTACAGGTCTAAGCAGTGTTATGATTGATGTGGCTTGGCAGTTGTGGGAGACAAAGCATTGCAAAACCACACGTGCTGACTTCCCTGAGAACAAAGAATACACAACTAGCATTTTCTTTTCCTTCTTGGTAGCAGTTGCTATGAATTGGTAAATATTGGGTTGTTGGAAAATTCGTGACACATTTTTACAACGAAAAACATAGAAAAAATATGTCATGACTTTTCCGACAACCCAATAGTATAGTGTTCTGATGGGCCATAGAGGGTTACTCAGGAAGTTCAGGTGCTCAGTCTGCCTTCCTTCCTTCCTTCCTTCCTTCCTTCCTTCCTTCCTTCCTTCCTTCCTTCCTTATTTTTTAAATTAGCTGTAGGCAGGTAGCTTAATTTTATTTAACCAACCCTTGAAATTTGTAGAAAATATCATTTCTGCTTTCTCCAAAATTGGTTTAAAAGGTGTGAAAAAAAATGGGAGTTACTACTTATAGACAAGGAAACAGTCAAACTCCACAGATGTAGAAAACAGTATCTGTGGGGCTGGAGAGGGTGGGGAAGACTCAGGCTACCAAGACCCAGGTTTAGATTTTTCCAGAGAATTAGACTAGATAATCTTTGGAAGTTCTTACACATTCTGTGATTACTAGACTTATTCTGAAATGCTATAAAATACCTGAGTTTGGTGTATAAATGTTTATGAGCATTATCTTCATTATAGATTTTCCCTTAAGTGTCACAAATTAGCTATCTTTGCCCCATCTCATACTTTTCACTGGAAATTTACTTTTGCCTGATGGTAACGATAAACATACATACTTCCTTTTGGTTTGCATATGATTGATTTATCTTTACCCATTTCTTTACTTCTAACCTTTTGACATGACCTATAATTTTTTTGTTGTTGTATCTAGACTAAAACAATTAAGTTATTCATAGTACACTAATTTGAACTTGTAGTTGCTCTGCTCCCATAATAGTATATATAGGCCATCTGGGGAAAAAATGGTGGATTTAAAAAAAGGTAAAATGTTGAAAATTTCAGAAGTCAAAGTTTTTAGTAATCTTTGTGGCTGCGAGAAATGGGTAGCCACATTTCAGACACCATTGAAATGGCTTTTTGTTTGTATCTAGAAAAAGATTAAAAAAATATGAAAGTTTAGTATTTCCATTGGAAGCCTTTCACAAGGCAGAACTACTAAGTAACAAATAATAAGCCTACATGAAAACTAAGCAGATGGGTAAGCCCTTCAGTGCCTTAAATAAACGAGAAGCAAGAAAACAGAAATATACACCTGCATAAGTAATTAAAATTGGTTTTGCATACATAACAAGGCAAATGAAATAAAAATGCAAAGGCATTAAACCTGTAGTGCTTTTATTTTCTAGAATTAGAAGACTTTACTTTTAAATTATAAAAGAACACATTTTATGAATAATTCATTTTTATTCATGGAGTGATGTGAAATTATTCAGAAGCCTTTTAAAAGTTGTTAATATACTAAAACATAATTGAATAATGACTGGCTGCTGAGTATTTGATCTCTCCTTTTGGTAATATTAGAAGAATAAAGTCTCTTTTTGTTCTAGGCTTCTCATACACTCAAATTGGAAGTATACGTAGATTAAATCCTTTAAATATTAGGTTATCTTAATCCATGCCATAGGGGACGGGGAAACGGAGTATTAATATATATGGCGATGGAAAGAGAACTGACTCTGGGTGGTGAACACACAATGTGATATATAGATGATGTATTACAGATTTGTACGCCTGAAATCTATGTAACTTTGCTAACAATTGTCACCCCCAAAAACTTTAATTCAAAACAAAACAAAACAAAAACAAACTGGTTTACAAGCATGGGGAATGGTTTTGAATACCTAAGCTAGTTCTGTTGAGGCTTTTAGTACTCCCTAGCTCTCCGTGCAGATTTTAGACTTTGATATCAGCTCTACAGTGGGTGGGAAAACCACTCCTTACACTGATGTTTGTGTCATGGAGAAGGAGACATGGCCTGAGGTCAGTTCAATAGTACATGAGGATGAACTGGTAGTTGGACCTGGAAGAAGCAACCAGGAAACTAGAATGCTAGATTCAAACTTACTGATTGAGTCACTGGAAGAGCAAGGAAGAAAGTAGCTGGCAGTGTTCAGGATGTTGGCTTAGTGTGAGACAGGGCTGTTAGAGAACATGATGCCAGAACGTCTCAGTGGCACGAGCCAGAAGCCAAATGATAATAAATGAGAAGCCGTAGAGATAAGACCAGCAACATTATTTAAATTGAATTCATTTCCCCCCAAAACTTTCCTTAAATACATTTTGTTTTTCACATTAAAAAGGATCCCGAAGGATAAAGTAAGTAGGATGCCTAGTAACACAATTGAATAGTAAACCTATTTTGTTGCTCCCTATATATTGCAGACAAAACTTCTGGTGATCTTTTTCTGATAAACTACTTAATTAAACGGGGCCCTGGTTGACTATCAATTAAACTGTCTGTAATAGCATAACACTTAGTGGGATTCAAAAATAGCAAACAAGTAACAGCTCGGTATTATATTACACACATTAAAATGGTCTTATTTCATCCAGCTTTCAATTACATATATCATTCAAAGTCTAACTTCATGACAATATTTTCTCTCTACCAATTCTGTCGTCATCTAGATTCCATTATTTATTATTTAGTCAGCATAAACAAGGTCTCACATGGCTGTTGGGATTTTAATATGTTACCATGAATGCAAACTTTTATAGACCTGAGTTTTGTTTCTTCTTGTAGGTCGATGAGGTAATGCTGACTCTGAAACAGGCTTTCAGCACGGCAGCGGCCCTGCAGAGTGCCAAGACCCAGATTAAGCTGTGCGAGGCCTGCCCTATGCACTCTTTGCATAAGCTCTGTGAAAGGATAGAAGGTACAGTATAACTGGGCCTTGGCAAAAGAGGAGTTTGCTTTGGCGTTTGAGAACTGAGAAAGTCGCTACTGTCATTGAATGGTTCTTTGTTTCGAGGTGAACAAGAGCCCAAAAAGTCAATTCTCACGTCCAGTCAGATTTGTGCTGTCCGTCTCTCCTAGGTGCTTTGCCTTCCCCCGCATCCCCCGTTTCTTTGTCTTTCTTTTTAATTTTTAATTTTTTTTTTCCTGAAGGCTGACTTAAGGAAGGGGCTTGCATTTCCCACAGTTCTGCGGACTGCACTGTGTACATAGGTACATAGTGGGAACTGACCAAATATTTATTAAATGAATGAAGAAAGGCAAAACCATCTCAGAATGTCAACTCTTTATTTAAGCCTTTCTTTTCTTCCCCTTCTGACTTGACATGTATGCATTTTCCCTAAAAGTTTAGAACTGGAGTGAAACTTAGGTGGCTTTTGAAGGACATTTGAAAATGATGGAGATAATTGATGTGATATCAAAGAACAGGTTTAAAAAAGTGTGTTTTGGTGAGGGCCCATGAGGGAGTGGTGACTCTCTGACTCACCTCCCCTTTCTTTGTGTTATTTCTTACTAACAAAGAAAGTTAAAAACTACTGCAGGAAAGGGGAAACACAATTTAATAAATACTTGCTGAGCATCTGCTATGTGCCAGGCAATATGGTTGGCACTGGGAATCCAGAAGTGATTGAGATGTGGACTGTGCCTTCAGAAAGTTCACAGTCTAGAGTGGAGGACAGGAATGTGAGCATATCAATGCAATTCAGTATGACAGGTGTTATGATGGGTGGGAGGGGCACATCTCAGAACAAAGGAGGGAATGGCCTCGTCCTTGTCAATGCCAATTGCGATTTCTATTCAATAAGCAGCAGAATCATAGGCACATGGCAAAATTGATGATAAATAACAGTGTTTATTGAATATCTATTCAACTATGTGATCAAGGACTATTTAAATGTAATAGTTAGATTTTAAAATTTGTAACTATAACTTTACAGAATGCACATTATTTTCAAACATTTGAAAGAAGATATTGACAGATTAAATTTTATACAAATTTAAAGTTTTTATATAACCACTACTTCCTTGGAAGTTAAATGATAAATGACAGATGAGGAGATAACATTGGTATTCACAATTTGTAAGAACTCTTATTATCTATTAGAACAAGATAAAACCACCAATAGGAAATTATGCAAATCATATTAAAAAACCTTTCTCTGAAAAGGAAATGAAAAGATCCAATAATAAAAATGTGAAGATGCTTAACCTCACTACATGTCAGACATGAAAATGAAAACGACAGTGAGATACTCATCAGGTTGACTGTTGGTGAAATTGTAGGGATATTGATACACATATGTGATACTGATGGGAATGTAAATTAGTATAACCATTTGGGGGGACAATTAATAGAAACTCACTACCCTAAAATTGCACATACCCTGCTAACTAGAAATTCCATGTCTTCATAAGAGAAACTCTTACATAGGTTCAGAAGGTGACATTTACAAGCCTGTATTGGTTGTGAATAACAGAGAATTGGAAACAACCTAAATGTCCATCAGTAGCATAATTTAAGTTTGTTCATATAATGGAACAATGAATGGGAATGAATTTCTACTTTTTATCAACTTAGATCCATCTTAAAATTATATTATTAAGTGAAAAAATAATTTGCTGAATAACACATATACTTTGATGCCATGTCTGGAAAAATAATATAAAAAATAGCATAAAATAAATTAAAAATACCCTATATTTCTTTAAAATTTTTTTTTTAATTTGGTCTACTTTTAGATTTACAGAAAAGTTCCAGAGATTTTCCAAATATTCTTTCCCCATTGTTAACATCTTCTATAGCCCGGTGCAGGGATCAGAACAGGATGTTAACACTGGTACAATATTATTATCCAAGCTAGACCCTTCACTTGATCGTCAGCATTTTTTTCACTCATGTCCTTTGGTTTTATTGTTGTTGCAGGATTCCAGTCAGGATCCTCCGTTGTACGTCGTCGTTATTTCACCCTGGTCGCCCGCAGTCAGCAAGTCTCCCTCAGTGTTTCCTTGTCTCTCATGACCTTAACACCCCCAAGGAGTGTTGCTCAGTTACTTTGCTGAATGGTCTTCAGTTAGGCCTGTCTGATGTCTTCTCACATTGGTCCCTCCTCCCTGCCAAGAGCATTATAGGATGGCGCTGCCTCCTTATCCTGGGCTCATGGGATTGATCACTTTTATTACTGGTCATGTTGGCCTTCTCACCCGGTCAGGGTGTTCTCAGGAGTTTTCCACTGTAAAATTACTATCGTACTCTCTGGAATTAAATATTTTAGTGAAGATAGTTTGAATCTACACAAATATCTTTTTCTCATGTCTTTGTCCCCTGAGTCTAGCATCTATCAAAGGTAAATTTAGCTCTATAATGTTCTAATATTTCTAAAATGTAGAACTTATTATATTACTTGAATAATAAAATGTAAAGCGCACACACACACACACACACACATATATTTGTACATATATAAATACATATATTTAAGGGAAAAAAACTGGCAGCAAACATGCCCCAAATGTTAACAGAATAATGATAAGTACTATTTTCCTCTTTGAATTTTTAGTTTTCAAACTTCCTGCTACAGAAATAAGGTATTTTTATGTAGACAAAGCTAAACACTTAGGAGTAAAGAAGGAACTTTGTCTTTCTTTTTTAAAGCTACATTGTAGGTGTGTTTTAAACTATTGTTTTCTATTATAGAAAAGATGTTTTAAACTTTTATACAAGGAGTGTATCAGAAGCTGGGCTAAGACCATAGGGAGCGTTAGCAGACGGGAAGGACTCCGTTTATATGTACGTGTGTATAGGGCTAGACCTCAATTTTGTGGCATCAGACGTGCTTGTAGTTTTAGAGACCTTTCTAAAGAAAAAGAAGACAAATTATGAATCCAGAATTAGCAGGGCCCCTCCCAAGATCTTGAAGGGACTCTGAAACTTAAGCTTCCCTCGCTTTACATTATGTATATAGTTGCCTGTCAGTATCACTAATTCACTAATCAGTTATTCCAAAACGGAGAAGCAGGAGGTGAAGTCAGACTCACGGTGGTGGAGGGGGCTTGTATAATTGGAAAATAAACTCCAGCTGTTTCCAGTTTTTCTACTGAAATAAAGGACTCAAGAGACTACTGGGCTATGGATTTCATTACATATTTCAAATAACTCGCCTCTTGGCTTCTCCCCTTTTAAATCTTTTATCCTCCTGGGCATGTTAATGAGATACTGGAATAAACAACATAAAATAAAACAAAAACAATCACATGAATCAGTTTCAGAATATGTGCCTAAGGTACCTCTTATGTAGACTTTGCCAGCAGATAATCAGCTATGATAGTGAGTGGCGTCACACCATCAAAATAGATTTTAGTGCCTGCTGTGTCTGTATGTGATCACAGGGATGTACAAATGGCTTCAGGATCACTGACAAGGGGCCATTGATTTTGGTGATGAGGTTATACATTATGATTTTTTTTTAATTTTATCGGGGTACAGCCATGGGCATTGGTTACACATTGCTTTCATGCTACAATGGCATAGTTGACTCTTTTAGGGAGGGCGCAGCTCACAGTGGCCCATGCGGGGATCGAACCGGCAACCTTGGTGTTATCAGCACCATGCTCTAACCAACTGAGCTAACCGGTTACCCCACCATTATGTTTTAATCATTTCACTGTAATATTCCAGCCAAGGTTTGTTGTAGGCAGGAACACATCTCCTTGAGAAGATTTAACTTCAGAGCCTGTTGGTGAAGGGACAAACAGCAATGTGTTATATCTTCTTCAATCTCTGAATCTACACTCTGTTTAATACTTATCCTATCATTCCCCTCAGGTCTCTACCCCCCAAGAGCCAAGCTGGTCATCCAGAGGCACCTCTCATCACTGACAGATAACGAGCAAGCTGACATCTTTGAACGAGTTCAGGTAACATTACTGACCATTCTTACAAATAAGATATAAGGGATGAGAATTGGATCTTGTTTTCCTAAGTTCCTTTTCTCATTTCTCTATCTGAAGGTAAAGATATATATCCTATGGTATTACTTGATAGTCTCTAGAATGCCACGGTTACTTTTGCTCCTAAGAGCAATGGAATGCTTAGCTTTATTTATGCTTGTCTGCCATAGTGTGCTCTTGGTTTGTCTGTTCCACAGAAAATGAAGCCAGTCAATGACCAGGAGGAAAATGAACTTGTGATTTTACATCTGAGGCAGCTGTGTGAAGCCAAGCAGAAGACACACATTCACATCGGGGAAGGCCCCTCGGTGAGAAGGGTGTTTTCCCTTGACCTACTTTTGTTTTGTCTTTATATTTAGTCAAAATATCACAGAAAATGGGAAAGGAGTTACCTTCCTTTGTGTTCTTATCTTTAGGGCTAAAGTGCTATCAAATTTATTTTTCAGCATTTTAGGAGTTTTATAGGAAATTTTAGCAGGTATTGGCAC
>NW_017732156.1:528345-533274 GCF_001890085.2 Hipposideros armiger
TGCTGACACCTCCAGTCTGCTCTTTCAGTCTCTGATTTCCTTGTCCTTCAGGTGATTGTTGAGCACTGCTTTCAGATCCGTCTCCCCCAAGCATTACTTTCACAGGAGTGCCCCTTGGTTTATAAATTCTGATCAGTGATTCTTCCTAGTCAAGGTTTTGTCTCCAGCCACACTTTCCAAAGTTACTCTCCACTACTTCCCTCTGTTTTAGCCAAATACCTGCACCAAGCATTGGTCTTTATGATTTTGCTAACACCATCCCCAGCTCTGGGGGTGTCTTCATCCCTTTTTTTTCTACTTGTCTGAATCTAGCCTATCCTTTTCTTCCTGACCACTGAGACCCACAACCGATCTTGCTTCCAGGTTTGATACATGTTGCTTTGTGTCACTGCTTGATGTGAATATATTCCGTTCCCAAGCAAACGATGAGGTTTCTCTCTTGGAAATTTCCTGGCACTAAGAACCATGTTGTATACAATAATAGCTTCTTAGTTCAATAGTATAAAATATAGCGAGACGCTAATATAGTGGACACACTGCAGATTTCCCATACAATTTATCACTATCAGTGAATACTTTGTTGTTCTAAGAGATAAATGACTCATTCACAAATGAAAATGGAACTGTAGCAGAGGCATTAACAGAACACAGCTTTACTAGAAGATGCTTTGTTTACTGAAATATATTTCCTGTGTTTTCCTTGGTAATTTGGATGCAAATATGCAACTTGGAAATGGGTGGTTAATCAAAATAGTAAAAATTGACATCTCACATGTAATTTTTGTTAAATGCAGCAGGATATATTAGTGGAAAGAAAAGGCTTAAAGAAAATATCTTATTTCTGTCTTTTTATTACTTAACAGTATTAAAAATTAAACCATTGTCCTTATAATCTATGTGTTCACAATGTGGAACCTAAATTATTACTCCTTAATAGAGCTACAGAAAAATTCTTGTGTTTTTTAATGGCTTAGTTATAAGCCTAATTTTAAAGCCTCATTTAACTTTGAGTATTTCCAAACTAAAATTTACCTGTTTTTCTTTCTGTAGACTATTTCAAATAGTACAATCCCAGAAAATGCAACAAGCAGTGGACGGTTCAAACTCGACATTCTGAAGAACAAAGCTAAGAGATCCTTAACTAGCTCCCTGGAAAATATCTTCTCAAGGGTAAGATCCCACTAAGACTCTTGTAGGTATTAATGTCTGTGTTTTCCTGCTGCTTTGCTTCATTCTTAACTGGCTCACAGAAGATTTCCTTAAAAAAAAAAAAGAACTACTAAGATTAATTTAGTTAACACTTATTTAAAAGAATCTCTTAAACTAAGTTTCATTCTCAGATATAGATTTATTCTGGTGCTTTTAATATCGGAATTTGAGTAATAGAGATTCAGTAGTAGAGATATATGTATAGAAAAGAGAAAATAGAACATTGATGACCAATACTATAGGGACTTTTTATCATTTGCCACATAAAGTTATAAAGAAGTCATTTTTTTGCTCATTTTAGGAGCCTATGGGAAATGCTGAAAATAGTGAATATAAGTTAACAGAACTTTATGTATTCCTTTCAGTAAATTTGGAGGGAGGAAATATTCTACTTAAAAATGAGCTAAATGACTCTGTTTGCCCGTTGTTTTCCTCCCCCTGAATAATTCATTTCTAAAGCTGTCAGCTGAGATAAAACAACACAGATTAGATGGCTTGGGGCTGGAGGGCAGGGGAACCAGAGGGCCAGAGCAGGGCGACGAGCAGTGTGAGGGGTGGCCCAGTGCAGCTTGTGGAATCAGAGTGTGCTGAGGACGGGGGTCAGCTTAGGACAGCCACCTGGTTTGGACGTCAGAGCCTGAGCAGGCAAGGGGGCCAACTCAGCAGAGGGATGGCCCAGTACACGGTCAGAGCCAGAGTGAAGGGGAGAAAGCATTCAGGGTGCCCGATACAAGGAGCTAGAGGCTGAGCTGGGTGAGGATGGCGTCCGTGTGTGGGGTAGCAGCCCCAGCGCGGGGTGTTAGAACCTGTGTAGGATGAGGAGAATGCCTGTGAGTTGGCAGTGGAGACTGGTTACACACAGGGGACTGATCAAACATGTAAATGGATCAAGGATAGTGGGATGCCAGGAAAAGGGAATTACAAATATGAAAAGGGAGAAATTCCAGTAAGTGATTCAGCTCCGACGTAACAGTACGGAATCTTGGTTGTTTATCTTTTTAAGCGATAGAATTTCATATATAATATGATACATATATTTCATATGTTTTACTGTGTGTGTAAATGTGTACATACGGTCCCTGGCTCTGTCCACTGATAGGAGCTGGGAATAGCTTTTCCACACATAGCACATAATAAATGAAGCCTGGTTGGGTGACACCTAGCACCCAGATTTTGGTTTCTATGTATCATTCTACAAGAAGGAACGGGGATCCTGGGAGAAATGGCTGATTCCAGGACTGCAGGGAAAGTACAAGACAAGTCTGGAGTATCTTGGTATTCTGGATAGTAAGGAAGTGCTCAGTGAAAAATGGTAATATGTCGTAAAGACATGAAAATCTTGTAGGTCTCCTACTGGTGATGCTTGAGACAATATGAGGATCAAAAGAAATGATAGCAGCAGATCGTAACCTGTTGCATAACATAGGAAACCATGAGTCTGTTCTGATATGGAAAATAAATGAGTACATTGAGAGTCTGAGCATGATCAAGAGATGTCCTGGATTTCATTAATACTGATTAATTACTAAGGGGAAAATGGTAGCTTTAGAATGGAGAAGGCTGGTAGACACCACATGAATTGTGTGATCAAATGGAACATCTCCAGCAGTGGGACTCCTGATACAAAGATTGCAATGTGGTATTCCTGCCAAAGGGGCAGCACTGAATTTAATCATGAGGAAACACCAACAAACACACATTGAGGTACAGTCTACAGAGTAACCGGCCTGATAACTTCAGAAGTGTCAAAGTCAAAAGTAAGAGAGCATTAGGGCTTAGTAACTTCTGATATATGGTACTCTGATTTTTATTTCTTTACTAGATCTCAAAATATGTTCACAGGTATTTCTTGTAATTATTGAGATTCTCCTAATTCTACCAAAAGTCCTGCTGAAAGCATTGCCCCCGTCGCTGCTATTCTTTGATCAGTGGAAAACATAATCTAGAGTAAGAGCATTTAGGAGATTTCTCAGAAGTTTGTTAATGCAACTTTTCCTAAATTTTCCCTACTTTTTTTCTTTGAAATGTGTAAATTAATTTTCTTTCTTTCCCCTCCCTTCCTTCCTCTCTTCTTTTCCTCGCTCCCATAGTATTTTAGTAAGAATTTTAGTAGAAAGTCCATTTAAGTAGGTGGTCAGGGGAGCTGAATTCAAAGCTGGCCCTAGCAGATTTTTATATTTATGATTTTGGACAAATTATTTGCCTTTTCTAAGCCATAGTTTCCCCTGTCTGTGACTTGGGCTTAGTAATGCCTGCTTACCTCACGTTACTGTGAGGATGAAACGTCAGTGTGTGAGGAAAGTGTCACAGCATAGATATGAGGTGGTGCAGACAGTGGGAGCTCTGAAGACTCTGTCATTTACCAAGTGACAAAAAGGTATTTAGAGTATTATTCTCTTTTATCCCTGTTTAGTGCCTTGGTATTCTGCATAATACTTACACAGCTGACTTTGAAGTGCCACTTAGGTGGCCTTGAACAATTGTAATGACTTTAAAAGAGCAAGGGCACAGCCAAGCTATTTTGGTCAAGGTGGATACTGACTGTAGCTTGTGTATCATAAATTATGTGACCTAAAAAGGTCTTGCTTGCACCGTGTGCAGCAGAATGGACTTATTGGGAAGGTTGGCAGCTACCCATGTTGTTGTTGTTGTTGTTTTTTGTTTTTTAGCTGAGCTATCCTGCTACCTGTTGGCAGCTCAGCGGCTGCTCAGCTCGGGCCGGGACTCGAACCGCTGTTGCTCAGAACTCAAACTCTTGAGCAAGCTCTTAGCCAACTGAGCCACTCGGCCGGCCCTACCCATGTTGTTTTAAAGGTTACATAGAAAAGGGGCTTTACGTACTTCTAAAATTTGTCAGTTTATTTTTTTCCTCTCTGAGCGATGTAGTAGAAAATGGACACTCCAGTCATAAAATTTGGTTCATAATTGCTGCCATTTTTAAATGCCAAAATATTTCGTGTAACTAATGATAGTTGTTCATGAAATATGATACATTTTTAAACAGCTGAGAAGCTCAGCTCACTAATGATCAAAAAGTGGGTCTAAGGGAGAGGACTTGACACATGTATTATCAAATCATCATGTAGTAAAACTGAAAAAGTTGTCTGTTCAAAGGTGAAAAGACAGTCTTGTATTCTGGTTGTTTGTTGCTTTTTCTTAAGTGGGAGTTTACCAAAATACAAATATTTATGAATATATCTATTAATACATACGTTTCCAAAAGAAGAATATAATATGAAGTGTGAATCATTGGAAAACAGTCTTCATTTCATGCTTTCTTTAGTGATATCCATTGTCCTTCCTTGTTGAAGTGTGTGAATTAATGATTGTCATGAAGTATAATTTTTTTTTTTAAAGATTTTTATTGGGGAATTGGGGGAATGGGAACAGACAAGTTGATGCCATTTTGTTCTTCAGTCTAGTTGTGGATGATGTTGCTTCACTGGCCCAAGTTGGCACCATCATTGTGCTCTTCCTGGGTGAGTCAGATCAGTCGCCGGCTTCTGGACGGCCGCTCATTGCGGCTGCTGGCCGCTCATGCTGGCTGCTGGCTACATACCATAGCCCATGGCAACCCATTGCCACAGGGGCTGCAGCCTATGCCATCGCCGGCAACTCATGGCAACCCAGTTCCAGGTTGAGCTGTTGTTCAGCATCTTAGCTGTAGAGGGCAGTGTCACTGGCCCTCATATGTGGGATCCGAACTGGGGCCCTCTGGCG
>NW_017732156.1:533769-535431 GCF_001890085.2 Hipposideros armiger
TCTTCTAGAGCTAAGCTGTGTGATAATGGTGAACAAAAATGTCATGAATGAATGATATTCCTTCTAGAAAAGGGCTCAAGTATTCTACAGGAGATTGCAAACAGATAAATGGGCACAAGTAATAGAGGCAACAAAAGGCTTTTTAAAAGAATGTGCAATGAGCACAAAAGTAGCTACGTCTTTGCTTCAGAGTGGGAGTGGAGGTTAAGGGTAAAAGGAAGAATTAAAGAATTCAAGAGGAGGATATTTTTTGGGGGAGCAAGTGGAGTTTTAAGGGAGATAAAGTTTGCTAATCAGAAAAGTTGAGGAAGTGTGTTTTAAGAAAGGAATATTGAGCACAAAGTTGTGTAGCAACTTTGTGACCATGAGTGAACACGTTTCATGCAGACCCTCGAAGTAAGTACTGGTTTTAAGGGTGTGCTTGGGGATTGGTGGGGAAATACGTCTGAGGATAGGAAGCTGTGAGATGATGAAGAGCCTTTAATGCTAGGACCGACTTTGTCACTGATGGATTTCACGTAAGAGTGAGAAGATCAGATTTGTGCTTCAAAGAGATAATTTAGCTGTCATAGTGATAGTCGATTTGTGGGGCAAGTTGGTGGGTGAGGGTGTTGACAAGTGTTAGGACTGAAGCCACATTCTAGAATGAGGAGAATTTTGTAATGGAATATGTGAGAAGTGATTCATTTAATTATGATTCGAGCCCACAAACTTTTATCAAGTGCATACAATGTACTAGGCAATGGTGATGAATAATGGCAATACTCTTCTGCCACCTGTTTAGGGGGAGAAACCAACCTGTAATCAAATAAATTAAAATATGGAAATATGGAGTGATTGGTACAATGACATAAGTATGTTCCAGGAAGAGATAACACTGGCACATAAATAGACTGAATGATTCTGTCTTGAAAATTTTATTTTGTCATGGAGAGAGGCTGAAGTAGAATACTGGAGATATGAGGAAGGGACTGAATCAAGAGTTACTTAACAAACATGATGATGAGGACTTAGTGACTGATGAGATATATATGGAAAGGAAATGGGGGAGGGGTTGTAGGGAGAGACTTCAAGGTTTCAGATTTGGAGGAACTGGATGAAACTGATCTAGGAAATACAAGAAAAAGACAAGAGTGGGATAGTGGATGGAAATAAGAAGTAAGAATTCAAGTTAGGAAATGTGTTTGAAATTTAATCAGAAAAGTGGGTTTGGTGCCTGAGGAATCTGAGTTGATATAAATATGGAAGACAATGAGCTTTGGCATAGATTTGAAGTTAAAGGGGGATATACTGAGGAAGACTCACATTTTAGGCAATGAGGTGAATTAAAATGAAGCCAGTGAAAAAGACTACGTAAAAAGGAATAATGGAGTAGAAAGAGACTTAAAAGATTTTATGGTAGGTGACCAAGACAGGAGAAAAGTGAAATAAGATCAACAATGGTCAATGATACAAGGTCAAGAAACATAAAGACTAAAATCTATGAATGGGTTTGCTTGTATCAGTCATTGATGGTGATAGTGAAGCTGACCGGAAGGACAAAAGCAGTGTGTGAGTTGTAATTTCTTTGTGATGGAGGACACTAAAGATCATAGAGGAGGAGGTTTTATTTTAACAAACTTTTTGTTTTCCTGCCAGTAGTCCTTCTCTCTTTCTCCTTTC
>NW_017732156.1:541094-571181 GCF_001890085.2 Hipposideros armiger
ACACACACACACACACACACACACACACACACACTCCATGTGGATAAAACCCCACTGTGAGTAAAATGTGTGATTTAAGTTGCTGTTCTAATAAAGCACATGGTTTGACATCCATCTGACTACCTTCTATATTGTGACCAAATAATCTGTTTAAAATAACCAGGCAGGTTGGCATGTAAGTAGCAGCTCAAAGATAGTGGAAAGTGATCTGGTCTTTATAATATTTTCCTCTTGACCACAAACATTAACCCAATAATTTATCAGCCAAATATATATATATTTGGAAGTATGTCATGTTATAGTATGAATCTGAAGACCTGAAAGAGCCTTGATCAGGTTCTAGCACATTTGCAAAATTATACTTAACTAATATAGGCTAGTTAGTTTTATTTGTAATCTTACTTTCACAAAGCTCTATCTTAAGGAGGGGGTATTGAGTAAGAGTTCAAGAGTTCACTTTTAAATTGTACTTCCTGGGTTCCATTCGCTGCTCAGTCCTTTAACTAGCTACGTAAACTTAGGCAACGTAATCTACCAGAACTTCAGTCTTTGTATCTGTAAAGTTTGCTTCTATGAAACAAGATATCACAAATATAAAAGTTAACTGAGAACAAGGAAAAACTGCCAAAGTTTTCTGATAGTAAACATAAAAATAAAAATTCAACAGAAGGCTAGGAAACTAGAGCTGAAGAAATCTTCCAGAAAGTAAAGTAAAATGGCAAAGAAATGGAAAATAGGAGAACAGGGTAAAAAGTGAAAGGCGCAGTCTGAAGATCCAAAAGCCAAAAATGGTAGGAATTCCAGAAAGAGAAAATGCATGCAGAAATTTTCTAAGAAATCATTTTAGAAATTTCTCAGAGCTGATGGACTTGTTTCCAGATTCAGTGGACTCAGAATAAGCATAAAATGATGACATTAAAGCCATGCCAAGGCACATCATTGCAAAATTTCAGAGCGCCCAAGGATAAACTTAGAATGTGTTCCAGAGAGAAATAGCTAGTCGTACAAAAGCTCAGGACTCACAATGGCATTAGACTTGTGTGCCAGGAGACACTTACACAATGCTCACTTATTCTGAACGGAAGTTTCTAACCAGAATTATGTATTTAGCCAAACCATTAATGAAATACAAGCATAGAATAATGACATTTACAGACCTGTAAAAAGAATTACTTCCTAGTCTCCCTTTCTCAGAAAGCACCTGGAGTATGTGTTCCACCAAAAAGAGGAAGTAATCTAAAAAAGAGGAAGACATGGATGGGATCAAGGAAACAGAAATTCCAACATAGGCTAGCCTTAAAGGAAATCTCTAGGTTACTAGACAAGGAAAAGACTGGGACGATTTATTCAGCAAGCCTAAATCGCAACCAGTCCAGACTGGGGAAAGAAGAGACAGAGGTCTTCTCAGTGGGTAGCCCAAAGAAAAAGAAACAGTTGTGATTGATGGATAATGTGATGTTTGACCATACTGAGATCTGTTGGTGACTTTCGTAATACATTAATGATTGCTGAAGCAGAAAACTCCATGAAAAGCAAATTGTACAAGTTATGAGTTGTAATAATCATCAAACATGTAGCTCAGGTACAAACAGTATTTATAAAGTTGTAACAATCTAAGCAGAAAATATTATGATATAACTATGTTGAGAGAGGAGGGAAAGAGAGAGCATGTGTGGGGGTGGATAATGAAGTAAGAATACTAAAGTCTCATCTTCCAGAGTAGAAAGTCAATAGATAGTGCCTAAAATGGAAAGATTAAGGAATAGTAATATAAACTGAATAGCGGAAGCATCAATACAATTTCAAGAGTTTGCTTTCGGGGAATGGGATTCAGTGTTTAAGAGGGGTGTGACTGTCATTTTTATTAGAAGCTTGGTAGCGCACTTTGACTTTTGAAATTCTGTGCAGGTATTACTTTGATTAAAAATTAAAATAAAATATAACCCATTTCCCTCAAAAAATTAAATCCAAGAATGTATGGTGACCAACTTTAAAACTGTAAATTGCTATATAAATATTGTGCGCTTTTTATTTTGCAGAGTCACTGTCACACTGATTTGGCTTGTATTTCTAGTTATGCTTTTTAGAACTTCTCCATGTGTTTTAGTGTTAGGTAACACTCCTCAGTCTGTATTTTGTATGTTGGGACCTTCTACATGATGTGGTCCCCAGCCTGCCTTTTTATCCTCTTTCCTTCCATAGTTGGCTTCATTTTCTTCCTATATAAAGTGAGGGGAATATATGAGATGATCTCTTAGGTCCCACCCCCTTATAAATTTTTTAAATTTTTTATTTTTTAAAAGATTTTATTGGGTAATTGGGGGAGGAGAACAGACAAATTGCTGTCCTTTTGTTCTTCAGTCTAGTTGTGGAGGACGTCGCTTCACTGGCCCATGTTGGTATTATCATCGTGCCCTTTCCAGGTGAGGCAGATCAGTCGCCGGCCACTGGACGGCCGTTCACGGTGGCTCTTGGCAGCTCACGTTGGCTGCGGGCCACTCACACTGACTGCCAGCCACTCACGGTAACTTCTGGCAGCCCACTGCAGCAGGGGCTGCAGCCTACGCCGTCGCCGGCTACTCATGGCAGCCCAGCTCCAGGTTGAGCTGTTGTTCAGCATCTTAGCTGTAGAGGGTGCAGTGTCACTGGCCCTAATGTGGGATCCAAACCGGGACCCTGCTGCTCAGAGCTCGTGCTCCCAAACCAACTCTTAACCAATGCACCATTTGGCCAGCCCCCCCCCCCAATACCCTCCCTTTTTTACATCATCTATAAAATCAATAGCAAAGGAGTATGTGAAAAGAAACATAAGAACCAGTTCATCAGTATGGAAGCAGACTTATATAGTCCTCTAGAGCAGCGGTTCTCAACCTTCCTTATGCCACAACCCCTTAATACAGTTCCTCATGTTGTGGTGACCCCCAACCATAAAATTATTTTTGTGGCTACTCTATAACTGTAATTTTGCTACTGTTATGAATTGTAATGTAAATATCTTTTTGTTTTCCGATGGTCTTAGGCAACCCCTGTGAAAGGGTCATTCGAGCCCCAAAGGGGTCGCGACCCACAGGTTGAGAACTGCTTCTTAGAGAGAAATGCTTTATTCAAGTAGTTTTGCATTATGGAATAATGAACGAAGCTACACCCATACACTTGAGGATGCAGTTTTCTTTTCTTAACCTGTGTTTCCTATGATCCTGTAATGTGAATTATGATATTTGTAATCTGGGTTGTAGGGAGGTTTTACATAGCAAACCATTTTCTTTATCACTGTGGTGGTCAGTTGTGTTGTACCTTCCACATTTGTGTTTATCTGTATGAGACACAAAGTTAGTAGGGCTCTCATTGATGTTATGGGGATCTCCTGGTTGTATGGATGAATAATGTTTAACCTTATAACCAAAATCACTTCAAAAAGCTTGGTTTGAGTATCTAGTTATCTAATGGCTGATTTAGAAATAATGGAAATAGATTGTGAATATTTCTATTTACTGTGCTGGAATGGCTGTTAATACTGACACCAAATTTGAGTGAACCACAAAAGGATCAATTTCATGCTAACATACAAGCTGTGATCAAACAATACAATGAATGTTTAAATAAAAAAATTATTACAGTAAAAGATGCATTGCCATTAACCCCCCTCAAAATACTCCCCCTTGTTTCGAACACACTTACCCCATCATTCTTGCCACTTCTGAAGCAGTTCTGGAAGTCCTCTGTCATGAGTGTCGTTAGTTGCGCTGTCATGGCTGCCTCGATATCCAGAATCAATTCAAAACATTTACCTTTCATGGTAATTTTGACTTTGGGGAAGAGCCAGAAGTCGCCTGGTGCCGGATCCGGTGCATAAGGTGGATGAGGACACACCGTATTGTTTTTATTTGATAGAAATTGCTGTACCAGAAGTGAAGTGTGACACGGAGTCTTTCTGTTGTGATCACAAAATATGGTGAATGCTGCTGCATGCCATCCAATGGAAAGGCAGGGATCTTTAATACAGAAGCTGCATGTGGAACCTTAGTAACAGTGTGTGACAAGTTTCAACTTGTTCTGTGCCGTCAGTTGGGTGTGAGCTATGGTTGAGAGAAGGTGTGTTTTAAAGTGTGCCATAAATCATCTTCTGTCATGACAATGCTCTATGTCACACATCACTTCTGGCATATGGCAATTTCTGTCAAATGAAAACAGTATGGTGTGTCCTCATCCGCCTTATTCACCGGATCTAGCCCTATGCAACTTCTGCCTCTTCCCCAAATTCAAAACAATTCAGGACATTGAGGCAGCCATGACAGCATAGCACAACTAAAGACACTCACAAAAGAGGACTTCCAGAACTGCTTCAGAAAGTGGCAGGAACAATGGGAAGTGTGTTTGAATTGAGGGGGATTAAAATTGCAATGTGTCTTTTAGTATAATAATTTTTTTTTTATTTAAACATTCACCATATTGTTTGATCACACCTTGTAAAGAGGCAACTGATTTTTTAGTTTTAAAGTAAAAATTCAAAACATATGTATGATTTAATTTTATTCTCTTCACTCAGGGAGCTAACAGAATGAGAGGTCGGCTTGGAAGTATGGAAAGCTTTGAACGGTCCAACAGTTTTGCTTCGGAGAAGGTATACAACAAATTTTGACTTGGCACAAACCAACACTGATATGGTAATATGCATGCTTAGTGATTTTGTTATGAGTCCTTTATGATTTAAAAAAATATTTGAGGCTTTATTATTTTAAATAGAAGATTCTGGGTATGAACATGTTGCTTTTTATTCAGCTGAAGCTTTCTTATGGTGGGACAGAACACATCCTTTGTAGGCTAACTCTGCTCTATCAGGCTTTTTACTGTTTGGAGACAGTATGTTTGGAGAACAGTATTTGAGCAATTGTTGATTCAAAGCCTTAGAAAAATGAGCCATGTAATTACTGCATTTGTACAGTGATCTTTTTATCTTTTGTTTTCCTCCCATGTTACACCCCCTCCCACTATTTTTAACCATTTTCACTGTAACATTAGGCTATTTTTTATCTCATAGACAATTCTCATTAGGTTTGGTTTCCTGTTTCCTATATCATGCAACATGAAACCTGAAGCATATGCAACCTATTTTTTAATGGAAACTATTAAAATATGTTTATGAAACTTTCTGTTGATAAAATTGATGACTCAGTCCAGTGTTCAGTCTTTTTATCCTGAACCCATGTTTATCAAGCGAAACATTTCTGCAATGGTGCTTGTTCTGGAAAGTATAAACAGCATATCTGTCTAAATTGAAAGATTTATGGTGTCTACCCATGCAATATGAGATGCATTCCAGCATAACTCACTATTCATTCATTTCCTGTTTTTCATGTCTTTTTAAAAAATGTTACATCAGGGAACATGTAAGTTGGATAGAAACATCCACAGCGAAGGAAGATACTTAACAGGCTTTATTTTCCTGAAGGCTTTGCCCCGAGACTGGGACACTTAAGCGTGTGATATTATTTTGACAGTGCAGGAAGTGTGGAACCGATAGGTCATGGAAATCAGTAGATACGTAAACACGGACTCCACCCTCTTTTGGTCATGATCTCTTTTCATCTGTCTGGCAACAATGAGAAAAGTACAGTAGCTATAGCATTTGACCACAAAGTGGTAGGGAAAACAGTACCTTTTTCTTATCATCCTTTTTACTTTCTGTCCTATCTTTACGGATGCTGTCTTACAGCAGCTTATCAGAAGAGATGGGTTGTGGTAATACCGATTAGCCCTCAGCATGGATTGAGTAAAACAACAACAACAAAAAACAGTTTTGTCTTGACTCAGGGGGAAGAAGAGACACCCTGTCACTTGGGAGGCCTGTGTGTAAGGAGGCCTGCCATAATCTATGTAGGAGAGAAAGACCTCACTGCTGCCTGCTTTTCAGGACTATTCACCAGGAGACTCTCCACCAGGGACACCACCAGCCTCCCCACTCTCCTCAGCGTGGCAGACATTCCCTGAAGAGGACTCTGACTCTCCACAGTTTCGAAGACGGGCGCACACGTTCAGCCACCCACCTTCTAGCACAAAGCGAAAGCTGAATTTACAGGATGGGAGGGCCCATGGTCTTCGCTCCCCTCTCCTGAGGCAGAGCTCCAGCGAACAGTGCAGGTGAGTCTAAACCTCTCTCTGGAATGTGAAGTGAAATTCTCCTGCCAACCTGTTTTGATCACTGTGAAGTCAAGATTTATTGTGACTGCAGGCTGTAGCCAACGTTAGTTTTTAGGAAGACCATACACATAAATTGAATTGTAAAAACCTCAGTTACTAAGGGAAACAGGCAAGATTTAAGGAACACCCAAAGAGCTGAGTTAAAGCATTTTGGGTGCAAACATTTTTTTTTTTTCCAGAAAAACAGCGAAAAAAAAGATATGATGCATGTGGTTTTGCCTGAAAAACCTGCTGACCACATGTTACTCAGTGTCTTCTTGATGGTGGCTCTAATGAAACAAAGTCAGCACATTGGAAAATAACATAGCAGTAGAACTTCCTGTTAGCTTATGATAAAATACAAAGGTTAAAAAAACATCACCTAACTTACCTTAATACATGAGAAAAAAAATTGGCTATATTATATTTCATAGTAAATTAAAGCCAAATAAAAAATAGTTAACATTTTTATCTAGAATAAAGTAATAGCTATAAAGAGTACACATACCATAATTGACAGGCAGTGTCCATTAGGAATTAACTTACACATTAGTTAAAAAAACAATTTAACAAAATTGTTTGGCATTTGGTAAGAAGTAATAAAGGGAGTAAACCTAGAGTTTTAGAATGATTATACTTTTTACTGTGCAACACAATTCAGAGTTTATATCCTAGAACTAATTTTGTTTTTCTCCTTTTCCTATGAGTTTTATACGGGAAACAGGGTCTGATAGGGATCACAGTTAGAGAGGAAAAAAAACAAACAAAAAAACGGAACTTAAAAGTAAAAAGAGGTTAATTTTTACACTGTTATCAAATTTATCAGCATTTAAGGATACAGTTTTATTCTTATTATTGTTTCTTGAATGATTTAAGATTAAAAAATAAGATATTTAGGATATTTAAAAATAAAGTAAATTAACAGAATTAACTATTCTCAGATTTTCTTTAATGAAAAAGATTAACTATTCATGTATAAATCAAGATTTTCTTATGATCAGTTCATTTATATTTACCCAAGGCAATAAATCTCTTGTTTTCAGGAAAAATTATTTTCAAGAATTTAAAATATTATTTTAAACTATAAGTGATGTCTCTAATTCCTTATGCTTTCCACATTTTATAATGTATAAGTTCAAATAATTTCTATCAGTATAAAAAGATGTTCTTTGTATCATTGTAAAAACTTGCCAGGAAAAGTGTCTTCTGAAAAAAAAAAGAGCTATGCAGGCTATTTAGGTATTCGGAAAAAACCATGGCTGCACAATTCCACAGGCTGCAGGAAAGAGCACGGCCATTCATATTTGGTAGGCCAAAGGTATTATGATGACTTCTAACAACCAAACATGTTGTTCTTAAATTTTAGAAGCGTTTATATCTTTAAAATCTTTGAGCCTTTGAACTACCGATAATCGGTTTTTCCTTGTGGAACTTGTTTCCTGTAATTATTTGTGCTTTCCTATTATTATTATTTTTTTTGCCTTGAAGTATCTTTTGCATGTAAAAACAAACACTGTTTGTCCTAATATTGTTTTAAAAAATTTAGAGACAAACACTTACTGCATAAACAAGGAGGAATTCAACTTGTGAAAGGGTGAAAAAAGTAGGTCTTGGTTTTAAATGGAGAACTGCATGCTCCTTATTTTTCCATAGAAGATCCAGCCCTGAGTCTTTAGAAGAAAGATTAAATTAAGAGCAAGAACCTTTTTATATGCCTTGTCGTAGTGAATGAAGATTTTGCCAAAATATAAATTGAGACAAACTTGCTGTATTTTCTGTACTCAGCATTCTTCCATCAGTTCGGCGCATGCACAAGGAGAGTAATTCTTCCTCCAGCCTTCCAAGTCTTCACACTTCCTTCTCTGCCCCTTCCTTCACTGCCCCCTCTTTCCTGAAAAGCTTTTACCAGAATTCAGGTAGACTGTCCCCACAGTATGAAAATGAAATCAGGTGAGATCAGTGTCCTCTGTTTGCAAAGCAAAATGTTCTGCAGTGATATACTGATAATGTTACTAAAGAGTGGCTAATTAATTTTGGAGTGACATTTATGCATCCTTATGTTGTGCTTGTTCTAATCTGTTTCTACTGTATTGCTTTCAATTCCAATTAATTTTACTAAGAAAACTTTTAAAACCAGGGTTTCCAAACTTCTAAAACCAGCTCTTTGATTACATGATTGTCTTACTTTTTAAAATTATTATTATTTTTGTACTATTTGTCTGTTTCTTTGCCTTGGGCCCCAGAGTCTAAGCTTTGAAATAAATGGAACAAGACCTGGTGCTAACACATACTAAGCAAAGCTCTGTTGACCATGTCTTTTTGTCTTAGCTTCTCTGAACAGATTTTATGGAATCCAAAGGCCACTGATTTAAACAACTGTACTAAAGTGATGGATATAATATATCTTTATTTTCAAGTATACACAATATTTCCTAGGCATTTATTTGATTATTCAATGACTTACTTTTCTGAATCTCAGTGTAAGTCGCATAATGGGTACAGGATCATTTTAATAGCAACTCTTTCTGATAACTTGAGAAATCTCTTAAATCTTGTCGACATTCAGGCTGGTTTTGTTTTGGTCCCAGTATTGAAAATGCATAGCTTGCTAAGTCTTGTTCTTTGCTCTTTTAGCTACACAATATTAGATGTAGTGATTTTGGGGAATTCCCTTTTTAAAAACATTTGAAATCATGAACTCTTATTGATCATTCAGATTCTTAGTAGGGTGCCCCAGCCTTTGGAAAGAAGTAGGTGAAGTTGGGAATTCTTTTAAAGGGGTTGTTGTTGTTGGCTTAGAAGTTTGTGAGATTCATTCCTGGTTTTATGTGTGGCTTGACTCATTCGTTTTTATTACTATGTAGTATTCCATTTCATACATTACATTTATCCACTCTCTTGCTGATGGACATTTGGGTTGTTTTGAGTAGTTTGATATTTGGCAAGGAGAGGAATATGTGCTATCAATCAGCCTGTGTGCTACTAAAATCTTCTTGGATATTCTCTTGGCCTCCTTTCCTTTAGACTTAGGAAATCTCCAAAGTTAACATATAACTAGGTAACTATCAATAACTAGTTAACTTATCCTTTGAATTATCTCTGAGTATCTTTTGTCCATGTGTGCCAATGTTTTTTTCATTCCAACAAAGATAATTAATGTTGGATTAATAAACGTTTGAACCTGAACTTCCCTCTGAAAGTATAGTCATGTTCAAACATTGAATTTCTAGTAAAAAAGTTAATGAATAGTTTACTTTACAGGGTTTTTTAGGGACAACCTTACGGGAGAAAATTGAAAGGAAGTTAGCCACAAAAACAGTGTAATATATAGAGAATATGCAATGAATTTAGAGAACCAAGAATGCACACACATAAAAATTTCAGTTTGCCTTATCTCTGTAGCACTATTAACAAGAATACAACACTTTCAGTGAACTCTATTTGCAGTTTTTTTTTTTATTGTTTTATTAAAGTTGAGCATCTGGAGAATCACAGTTTCCTTCTGGAAATAAAAACAGGCCTGAAAGTGACTATTAGGAACAGCAATTAAGAATGTCAAAGATTAGCTGTGAGTAGGATGTAGAAAACAAAAATCAGTGGCTTTTTAAAGATTATTTACAGTGTTTAATATAAGGTAATATGTTAGACTTAGTAATTTCTCCTTAGGTGTATGTATTATTCTTGCTCATAGCTTCTTTTAGCCCTCTGTATCTCATTCTAATAGAAGGGTATTGAAGTCCAGAGGGCAAACATATGCTCATTTTGCATTGAAAAATTTCACCTTTTTGTTGCTTTCTTATTTGAAGTGCCAAATTTAAACATGAGGAGAACTTTTACATTTGTAGGATAATTAAAATTTTTGCTATTTTTTTGTACTTTATAATGTTTTCTTGCCTCTCAGAAATTCTAAAAATCAGAAAGTACTTTTTCCTCAAACTTTTTGTTTGCTTTTAATAATTTGACAGCATAAAATCAATGAGGCAAAAAGACACTTCAAATTTTTTTCATTAAAAATATCATAATCGTACAGCTCATTGGATTATCAGACTGAACACCCCCTGTAACCGACACCCAGCCAATAAATGTAATGGTACTAGCACCCCTGCAGCTCTGCACATTTTCCCATCCAACCAGTACCCCTTATTTTGACCTCAAATATCAGAGCTTAGTGTTGCCTGCTTTTGAACTTTATTTAAATTGAGTGATACAGTTTAAGTTCTTTTATATCTGGCTTCTTTCACTGAATATTAGTTTGTGAGATTAATTCCTACTTTTATGTACATTTTAGTTGATTCATTTATATTGCTGTATAGTATTCCATTTACTATATCATAGTTTATCCATTCTTTTACTGATGGAGATGTGGGTTATTTCTAGTTTTTTGGCTTTTGAAGGAATACTGTCTTGGATATTTTGTACAAGTTTTAGTTGTGCATCTCTGCATTACCTGATGACTATCTATCTACACAGTAGTAAAATTGTTGGACAAAATTCACTCTTAATAGGCTTCCTTTCAACTAGTAAGCCAAGTCACTCAGAGATAAATTTACTAGTTATAATCTTGGAGAGTGTTTTTTAAATTTGTATTTTGTAATGATTTCAAATTTATAGAAAAGTTGCAAAAATATTATGGAGAACTCCTGCTAACTCTTTCCCTAGATTCATCAGTCTTGAACATGTGCCCCATTTGCTTTATCATTCTCTGTCTATTTACATATGTATATACACATGCATACATATATACATATATTTTTAAAAAATTCTTAGCTATTTGTGAATAGGTTGCATACATCATGTCCCTTTCCCGAGAATACTTTAGTGTGTATTTCCTAAAAATGAGGATATTCAAGAGCATGGTTTTAATCCAGGGATTTCTGCACTCTACATGTCTCATGATAACTACTTTCAGAGAGAACATCACACACACACACAATTACCATGATGTCTGGCACCACTCAGAATGTTGAGGGGAGGCGATTCATAATTCCATGATTTACAATTATCTTTTTACTTGGGTTCCTCATAGCTTACTAGTTGTATAGAGTGGATCTCTAAATATGCATAGTCAACTAAGGTATAGAGTAGACTAGGCTAACAAATACCACTTTTTGGAAGACAGATTAATTTGAAATTTGAAGTTCAGATTGAGCATCCTTCTGTAGGCCCACTATTCAGGTTACTGTTCTTAAGAAGGCTGAGAAAAAGGAGCCAAGACGTTTTTAATATCATGGTTGATTGATCAGTAGTTTCATTTGCACAACATTGAAATGATAAAGGAAAAAGGGAGTAAGTGTATGTTTTGTTTTACTTTACTTTGAGTTGGTTTTTCGAAATGTAATGTTCTTTCATTGTTTAGTAGCTAAACGATAATTGTCTATGATGATACAGTATATTTATATGATATCCATTTATCAAATATATCCGATGTATCGACAGGCATCTTTGTCACTCCTTATAATTGCTTCCTAGCTTTTAAGCCTATGATTAAAAATTGTTTCTATTGAAGTTCATGAGTCAAAAGTAAAATGATAGTCATTACTTCTATTCAGTGATAAAACTTTTCAATGAGAAAATAAGATTGTTGTTGATGATGTAGTTTGTGGTTCAGTTCTGGTTTTCTATAGTTCTCTCATGTTCACTGATAAAAATAATATAATCACTCAATATGGTTCATTATTGAAATAACCTTATCTGTGCTGTATTGATGACTTAGGGGAATGCCTTTTTATTCTAAGTCCTGATTTTGGACATATCTCTTTCTCTGTGTGCTAATGTCATTCCTTATTTTCCTGTTGTATTAGACAGGACACTGCTTCAGAATCAAGGTGATTAGAGGTCTAAATATTTTCACTGAAAAATTCATAAATTATTCCAACTGAATAGCATCATTAGTTTAAAAAGCTGTTTTGGCTGTCTTCTGAATGCATGCCGTCATTGTGGTGCTATGAGGGTTATATAGTATAAAAAATGTGATGCCTTGTGTAACCAAAGATCACAAATGATCATATAAAATGTTGATTGCAAACAGAAATCCTGTTTCTACTCTATTCCATGTTGACATTTCCTTAGAACTGTGTTGCATCCTTCCATCAAAGCCTAATTTTAATTTTGGATTAATAGGAGTGAATTTGGTAGCTTAGAGGTACATACATACCTATAAGGAGTTTATTCTGAATCCCAGAAGATGCAGAAATGAGAATCCTAAAAGAAACAACTCAAAAAATCAGATATGGTTTTCTCCTGAAGAGGGTTATTAATCTATTTCTGCCTATCCTAATTTCTGTCACGTTGGCTACTTTGAGACACTGCTGAGGCCTTCCAGACCTCCCCCTGGTCTGGACACAGGAAAACACCTACTTCCTTATTATGGAAGTCTGACCACATCTGTGATGACATCTCTCCCTCTTGACCCGCAGGCCTTTTGTGGTAAACATGCAGAATCGCTGCTGAACAAGTTAACTGAAAACGGTTATTCTTTGCTTTGTTCTAGGTTCTATGCTTTGCTTATATGATGAGCTCAATGAAAAACAGACATGCCCCATCTTCCTATGTGGGGCCACTTGACATTTAGATTTCTTTCAAGCTGAAATAAAAACATAGTGTTCAAGATTGGACTAGAATGAGATGTACAAGGAGAAAAAAATTCTCTGAAAATTATTATGGCCACATTGAAAACATAAAAAGTGACGTTTTCTTTTTTAACTTGTAATTGACCTATACTTTATATGGCTGGGTGTAAGACCATTTAGGTAGTACTTCTTATCTACTTTTAAAAGCCTAATGGAAGTGTTGGTTTTACTTTGTGTCCTGTTAGGTTCTACAACAGTATAGAATTAGATCTGTTTATTACCTTAGATATCATCTGGCCTATAATTTCCTTGTTTTACGTATGGTTAGATTGAGGCACCGGGAGGTTTAATATCTTACTTACTAGTATTTTTTCTTAATCTTAGGTTATAGGAATAAGCAAATGAGCTACCTAGAGATATTTTAATTCCAATGTAAAAAACATGGACTGTGTAGATGGCTGACCACTGTGCTGTACTCCTGAAGCTAAAATTCAACAATACTGAATGTCAACTATAATTAAATATATACGTGTGTGTGTGTGTGTGTGTGTGTGTGTGTGTGTGTGTGGTCATGGGATGTGGAGTACAGCGTAGAGAATATAGTCAATGGTATAGTAACAGCTATATAATGTCAGAGGGGAAGTAGATTGGGGGGGTAGCACTTTGTGAGGGGTGTAAATGTCTAACTATTACAATGCTTTATACACCTGAAACTAATTTTTTTAAAAAAAGAGCTTAATTGTTTTTTTAATTTGCATTCAGTGTAGAGTTTAGGAAATCAAGCTCTTTGTGCTGCTCATTCTTTTTGTTTTACACATCATTCCACTGATTAATCTATCACTTTTGACTCATCGCTCAATGCTGCAAACTGATTTCCACTAGAATAGCTCAATCTCCATTTCATTTAATTAGTAAAGATTTTCCACAGGATGATAGATGGTTACCCAGTTGAAAGCAGGATTTAGATAAACTATTAGTGCACCTGGGGCAATTATGAATTAAATTGTATTTATGGATCCTTTTGGGGGAGGGTGGTGACTAGTTTTACCAGCCTTTCTTGGGGCATTTACAAAGATCAGGCTTTTTCAGGTTTCTGCTAAATAGCTGCTATCACATTAATCAAGTTTTGTTTCGATCTTGAGTTGTAATGCATTGTGATTTAGCTATAGATTTAATCAGTGTGTCGTCATTAATTTGGGTTTCGTGATGCTAGTAGTTTTAGATGGGTGCTTGGGGGTGGAGGATGAGGGCAGTTTTCTGCTCAGCAGAACAGCATCTTTGTAAAACTGGTCCTGGTCTTCTAAGAGTTTACCTTGGTGAAATAGGTATTTATATTGCCATAGTGGGAAATAAAACGACTGCTTCCTTCTTAACATTGAGTCCCTGTGAGTGGTCACTAAAATATCTTCATTCTGTACAATACTCAGTGAATTAATTGTAAAGCAGGCAAGTATGCATTTAAAATTCTGTGTTAACATACGAAGTATTATGTCAATTTAATAGTTGCTATGGGAAAGGCTATAACTGCTCGGTCGAGGGTATGTTAAAAGTTATCTTGAATCTCTCTGTGTGGTGGGGAGGGGTTCGTAACATATTCATAGCTTTTGATCAATGCTACATACAGAAGCACTTGGAAATGCCTCCCAGTCCACATGGTGATGCACATAATATACCTTCTCCCCTTATAAGCCCTCATTTGTGTCCATGGATTTTGGTTCCTGATTAATTTGGATTGGTAATAGGAAGAATATATATTTTACGATATACTGATTCAAAAATAGGTGGGAGTTCTCCACATTGTATTTCCTTCCTAGTTATTCATTTTTAATTTAATAAATTTTCAGCAGACATAATGCTGGCACAGAATACTTTTGCCAAATATGTCTCTTAGGAAGCAATTTTATAATGTAAGTGTGGATATTCCAAAATACAACAGAAAGAGGAAAAAGATTATATGAAAATATAAAGAAATGGTTCTAATGTGTTTCATCATTTAAAAAATGTGAACATAATATATATCAATATATGTATATTCTGCCATATTAGTATGTTTTTCATTTGATTCTTGTATTTAAAAATAAAAAAGCCTTTACATTTTGGAGCGCAATGATTTCAAAAGCAAAGAAAATGAAGGAAATATTTATATAAATGGCCACCTAATAATATTTTGAACTTATTTCTCTGCTAAAATAATGACATTATTTCATTAAGAAATGGAAAGAGAAGTACTAAATGAAAAACTTAAAAATAATTTAATTTTTTTTTAATTTGCATTCAGTGTAGAGTTTAGGAAATAAAACTCTTTGTGCTGCCTGTTCTTTTTGTTTTCCGAAAGACTTAAAAGATAATTAGAGACTGATATTTTTTCACCAAAAATACAGAGGATTCTGGGAGTCCTGACAGCTTTGTTTTTGAGGTTCTATAGAGCTGTGTCTGAACTGATGCAAAGAGTATTGACATTGGCCTGATAAACTACAGTGCCTAAAGTCTGGATTCCGGACTACCTGAGTTTGAATCCTGGCTTCTCCACTTATTATCTGTGGGACTGTGGTCAAGTTACTTAGCTTCTTTTTATCTCAGTTTTCTTACTAAAAAAGGCATTAGTAATCACACCTACCCCATGAGTTTGCCTTGAGGATAAAATGAGTTCATACTTGTAAAGTGCTTGGAACAATGCCTGGCCCATAGTGTGTGCTTTTGTATGAGCTTTATTATTACTATAGTAAGTACCACATGTTGTTTTGTTTTTATTTTCACTCAGAAAGAGGACGTTATGCTTGACAGCCTGTTAAGTTTAGTTAAAGGAGAAGTTAAAGTGAAACTAATGTTGTAGTTAAAAAACAAACAAACAAACAAAAACAAAGGATGTGATAATAACAGAAAACCTATTTTCCCCGCATCCTAGTGCAGCTTCCAAGGCATGATACAAGAATTTTGATGCACAAAAGTGTTCAACATGGTTTTGATTCTTGAAATTACCACCTTAAGAATGTCAGATTGCTGACTAAATGTTTCATCAGGAATTAAACTGCTGTGAGTTGCATATGTGCCCTGACTGTGGAAACCCTTATCTGGACCCTGACTTCTGAAAACATATCTTCTCTTATTAAATGAAGCAACACCGCTTTTGCCTTATCTCAGCCACCAAACTGCTTTTTCAGGATGTCGTTTTTTAGTACAAGATAAAGGGTCAATGGTCTGTTATATAAGTTCTCCCTTTCAGTATATTATTATCTTATATTTTGACTGCTAATTTTTGGCTTATTACTCGCCATTCAATTCCACACACAGGAGGAAAATGTGTCATTTAGCATTTTATTTGGATTACAGGATTTAACATTTTAGACGTTACAAAATTTTCAAATATGTAATAGTGGGCTAATGTACTTTATGCATCTGTTTTATAGCATATTCCCCACCCTCCAAAGCTTATATTTACAAGCAATAATGAAACTGATACAGGTACTTCTCAGTCTTATTGGTAATAACTTTCTAAACACTTGATACGTCATTAACAGTGAATTGGAAGGCGATTTTTTAGAAGTTGTTTTCATTCCAGCATTAAAATATAAAAGTTTTGGAATCCTTTGGTTAGGGTTACTCTAGTACTCTTTATTAGAACTACTAAAAGGTTAAGAGAAGCTAATGTTTGTTGAACACTTATCTTGCGAGGCATTGCAATAAGTGCTTTTACAGAAGTACTTTATTTAGCTCTTGAGTTTTAATTATAAGGGAGATGTCCTTATATAGGACACTAATGACACTTCTTGGAAAAAGATGCCTTATGTTGCTTACTAACACTATTGGCATTGTCAATAGCAACCAGGGCCGTCAACAGCTGTCTGTATTTTGCAAAACAGAGCTCTTAGAACTTTTTGCCAGAAAGACTTAAAATTCTAACAAAGGGTTTAAGAAGGTCAGTCTTTTATGTATTCCTGTCATGGTAGCCTAGCCAATATTATTTCTTTGTCCATTTTACTTAACCTTCTGAGTTAATGTTTCATACGGTTTTACATTATTAATTTATGCAACGGATATTTGCTGGGTGCTTACTATAATTTGCCAGTTACTACACTAGTGGCTAGAAATACAGCCATGTTTTGGCATTTAGCAAATAGTCAGTGAGATAGTATTACTAAAATGAAAGTGTTTATCAGGATATGACTGTTATTTATAGAACATTTCAATCACAGTTTCTAACAGAGAAATACTTGAATTAATACTTTCCAAAGTGGAAGATGAACGTATTTATTCAATATTGCAAGGAGTTTTGAACTGTGGACACATATTAGGGTTATAATTTTATCCAGGATACACAAAGGGGGTTTGACTATATTAAGATATGTGTATCAGCTATTTTCTGACGTACCATAATACATCACTGCAGTTGCTGTCTATGTAACACTGTGAAGGTGTGTCTTTTTCTTAATCTTAATTTAGCTAATCCAGAAGTAATATTTACAGAATGATAGACAGAGATTAGAAAGAACTGAATTAAATAAAAATATGACAGGCAGGTGCTAAATTGCTTTCCTGACTACTGATTCCCTCAACACTACTGAGTTCCTCGGAGCATCTAGGTGGGGTGGTGGCTTTTCAAGCTGAGTTTCATTTCTGACTTAAGCACTGAAGCTTCCTGACGTCATCTAAAGTCCTGCACCTTCCTCACTTGTTGATATCACCACCTGCTAATACTGGTATCTTATCATTCTCTCAGGAAAGCTCAGAGACTTAGAAACTTAAACAAGTACAATATTCCCACCACTCACAGCACTAATTACAGCATGCTGTTCCAGCTGCTAACATAATTGGTCTCAAAAGTAAGTTTGAGCCATAATGATCTTTGATTGCAGATAGGCCTAGCATAACTTAAGAGTGGTCTTTCTTAGGAAATGAAATTCTTAGAGTATGCCAGCATTTCTCCTTATTTGTTTCACAAAGCACCAATGTAGAAAAATGTGACATCTCCAACCCCCTCCAAAAGTTGGGGAAGGTGATTGTGGGGGTCGAATAAGTTAGATAAGTTAGGGAATTTTTGAACACTGTTTCCCTCTTGTGGAGTCACCATGCATGCCAGCATATTATAGTCTCTGTGAAGTCCTACTATAAAGAATATGGTTAATATTTTTAAATTTAACCTATCCAGTCTTATATGACCACAGCTTTTTTCTTTGTATGCCATCTAACAACAATCTCAAGGTTGACTCTTCTGCCTTTATTTGGGTTGC
Organism: Hipposideros armiger; assembly: GCF_001890085.2. Lineage (NCBI taxonomy): Eukaryota > Metazoa > Chordata > Mammalia > Chiroptera > Hipposideridae > Hipposideros > Hipposideros armiger. The sequence goes on from NW_017732156.1 coordinate 559,069, forward strand.
TTTCTGCCATGAATCAACTCTTGGTAGATAACAGTTCAGAGACAGATCTTACCCGTCACAGGCAACTAGAAGCTATCTTTGTCATATTCTATAAGAGCTACAAGTAAAGCGCTTTATAAGCCTTTTACAAGCTATTTACATTGTTTAGAACAAACCATTAATTACAGTGTTTTAGCAAAGCATGAGTTCATTACTTAAGCAACCTTTGCTTCTCTGTATATGTGCTTCTAGTCCTCAGAGTAGGACTTAAAATAGTGGGCTACTATGGAATGAGTAGAAACAGGTGAGCTTCTCATGCCTGGGCTGTGGCCTGGATGTGGTGGCCTGGGTGACCAGTGTGCCTAGGGACGCGTGGCTCTATGCTGCCTGTGGCTTGTGCTTGCCCGGGGCAGAATTTGTGAATGGCTTGTGCGACCAAATATCATTGTGAAGAACCACATTATGCAGTTCTTATAAGTTATGTATTTATTTGCCTCCTGCAGTGATGGAGAAGGGAGAAAAAGGACCTCGTCTACTTGCAGCAACGAGTCCCTAAATGTTGGAGGAACCCCTGTACCCCCTCGCCGAATCTCCTGGAGACAGCGTATCTTCCTCAGGGTTGCTTCTCCCATGAACAAATCTCCCTCGGCAATGCAGCAACAGGGTCTGTGTGGGACTCTAAGGAATTACCCCTTACTAGTATATATTAGAAAAGGGAATGTGTGGTTTGTGTACAGAGAGATTTAAATATCACGGTGGAAAAACGACTTCTCTTTCTATATCTGATGTAATGGTTACATAACTTCTCAGATATCATTAGTACATATTAGACATTCAATAAATGCATGTTTAATGAATGAGTGAGTGAGTTTTCACAACCGGGAACTATGATAGTGTTAGAGAAGTCATAGATCTTTTTACTATTAGAAAATCAACATATTCTTTTTCAAGAGTCGCACATAAAACAGTTACATAAAAATGTTGAACAACAAAGAAATGGATACAAATACACTAGGCAAATATCAAGCAACAAAGAGTGTGGGCAGCTCTCTGTGAATATTACACCTATTATAAATGAAAGCAAATACATCCAAAAGGGCAAAGTAAATGTAATAGTAAACAAAAAGACATAACAATAATGAGAACACATGTAATTATACAGGCTTGAGAGCTAGAAATAATAGGCTTTTTTGGCAGAAATAAATCAGTAACTCTCGTGGGAAATTTTAATATATTCCTCTCTGAAAATTCAATATAGAGAAATTAAATATAGATAATATTTGAGAAATACAATTAAACAAGGTTAATATTTATACAGAACCTTGTCACCTATAGGGAAAATTCATTTGTAGCACACATGGAACAGTCATAAAAATTAATTATGTACAAGTATTTTTTTAAATGAATTCCAGACAATCATGATCATTTATACTATATTCTCTGAACGCAGGACAAAATAAACAAAACAGAAACAAACTCACAGATACAGAGAACATTTTGATGGCTGCCAGGTGGGAGGGAGATTGGAGGGGAGGGTGAAAAAGGGTAAGGGATTAAGAAGTACAAATTGGTAGTTTCAAAACAGTCATGGGGATGTAAAGTAAAGCATAGGGAATATAGTCTATGATACGGTAAAAACTATGTATAGTGCCAAGTGGGTCAGACTAGTCAAAGGGATCACTTCTTAAATTATATAAAATGTCTAACCAGATGCTGTACACCTGAAATTAATGTAAAATAATATTGAATACCAACTGTAATTGAAAAATTTAAAAAAGGGAGGGGAAAAAGGTTAAGGGGGATAAGAGGTTCAAATGTTCAGGGGAAAAAAGCAAATAAGTCACGGGGACGTTATGTACAACATAGGGAATATAGTCAATAATGTTGTGATAGTGCGGTACAGTGCCAGATGATTGCTGGACTTATCATGGTGATCACTTCTTTAGGTCTATAAATGTTGAATAACTATGGTGTATACCTGAAACTAACATAATATTGTATGTTACCTGTGTTTTAATATAACTCTTTAAAAATGAAAGAAAGGAAAAGAAGGAAAGAAAGAAAAGAATCAAGAATTAGAGTACAACTAAAATATTTTATGTGTTTGAAAACTGAAAACTCCACTAGAAACTAGAAGGAAGAAAATATGATCAGAGCCCTACATATCAAAATTGAGTGGTATTTAGAGGGCATTTCTAAAATCAAGAAAGCCAAAACTCAAATGTACTCAATATTCAATTCAAAAAGCTAGAAAAAGTGACATAGAGTATAAAAAAGAAAAAAAAGTAATTCTTTATTAAAAAAATAAGGGTAAGAGCAGAGTCAATTAATAAATAAAAAAAAAAGAAACACAAGAAAACAACTAACATTACTAAAGATAAAATGAACTGTGCCTAGGGCGGCCAGAGAAAGCCTCATAGAAAAGTTAGGTATTTATTTCAAGTCATTGCTGGGACAAGCATTTTTCAAAAAAAGGAAGTAAACAAGCTCTAGAGTCATTGGAGAGAATTCTGTGGGTCAGAGAATCATGAGAAATTAAGTTTGATGGGAGCAAAGGATGGGAAACTGAGACAAGAGGCTGGAAAGGTTACGTGAGGTCAGAGTCTGAAGAACTACTCCAGTAGTTTGGACTTCATTCCTTGGGATATAAGCAACCATTGAAGTGTTTTAAGAGACATGATCATGTTTGCTAATATGAAAACAATTGGCAACAGTGCCAAAGATGGCCTGGAAGGGAAGGAGAAAGTGAGCTCCAGGAATTGGGTAAGAGTGTTGCAGGAGGAGTGAGCAGAGAGATGCTGAGCCAAGACCTGCCCCGAGTTGCTCAGCTGCTTTTCTCTTCACGGATTCTGATGTTAGATGTAGACCTTTGGTGATCCCTAATCCCTACGCACATAATCATTTTGTTTTGCACAATCAGAAACTATACATGGGTGAATTGCAGAAGTGTTGGACTCCGGGGAAAGGCCAGTTCATTTTGGAGCACCTACCTTGTAGGTCATTTTGTGCAGAAAGAAGAAGTGGCGAAATTACATGTGCTTTCATTTCACTCTGAGGGGGAAATCTGGAAGGGGAATTCAGTCTAGTGAGTTTACTTAAACCTTTAGTTCCAGAAACTCACAGGCAAGTGGCTTTGTGCAAAGCCTTAAGGGCAGAATATAGGATAAGAGAGCTTTGATTCTGGAGAAAGCGTCTGTAGGCTGGGTTACTACTGTGGAATGCCTCTCACTGTTTTCTTCTCTGCAGATGGACTGGAAAGAAACGAGCTGCTGCCACTGTCCCCTCTTGCTCCAACCATGGAGGAGGAACCGCTGGTTATATTCATGTCTGGTGGAGAGGACCCAGAAAAAGCTGAAGGAAGACAGAAATCAGAAGAACTGCGGAGCTTGTGGAGAAAAGCTATACACCAACAAATTTTGTTGCTTCGAATGGAAAAAGAAAACCAGAAACTTGAAGGTTAGCCCCCCCAAACTCACACTCATTCTTGGACGGTATACAAACTTTTACTAGAATATCAACCAATTGTAATTGTTTATTTGGTGAGGTGATTGTGACATGGGAAAGACCAGCTTAAGACATTTGCATTTTGGTTTAATAGATTTAAAACATCAGACAGCCTTAGAGTATATTTGGGGTAATAGTGAATATTGATAATATGATAATACAGCCATGTGTATTTGATCATCAATGTATTTGATAATGCCTGACATGTCATTGTGCATTACTTTTAAAAAAAACCTCTTAAACGTGAAAAAGCAAATCTCTTTTTAAATATGATTTTCCACTTTCAGGCTAATCATATTCATAATAGCAGAAATATGACTATTTCAAATAAATTGTATCCAATTTAACTATATAGTTACATGGTATCAAATCATAATTCCTATTTTTGTTACTATTTTATAAATTTTCTATTTAAAAAATCATATTCAAGTCATTAGATGTATAATTGAATAATTGATAATAGCTATGTGCTGTTTGTGGTGTTTATTGTTGAGTTTATGAATACCAAATGCTTTAGAATGTGTTTTCCAGACTTTGAAATATTGATGGTATTTACCCCAGTACTGATAGAATCACACACAAGGAGATGCACAGATAGTACAAAAATGTATCAATGTCATTATCTTGGGCAAATCACTTAACATAAAAGGGCCTTGAGTTTTACATTTGTAAAATGAAAGATTTAGCTTAAGTGGGCCCTTTGACTTTTAAGATTATTAAAAAATGTACAATGTAGGTTTGTCCCTGACTTGCTTTAATGTGTTTTCTTCCAAAAAGCTTTTTTAAATACAGGTATTCACATTTCTGTGTTTATCATCTGTCTCAAGATTCTTCTTACTATACCTACTATTTGATTCAGTTTTTAATTTTAACAATATTTATTTAGTTGGCAAGGGCCCAATTTCTTTTCTTTTCTTTTCTTTTCTTTTCTTTTTTTTTTTTTTAGCAGAATGAAAAGTATTAAGATTTTAAATATCTCTAGGAAATAAATCTTTTTTTCATTAAAATAAAAAGTAATTAATTGCTATGACATAGCTTTTAAAAGTTTCGTATAATAAATGGTATGCCCACTTGAACCCTCATAGATTTTTGAAATGAATTGAATTTATATTTTTAAGCAATTGGTTATATCTTGAACTAACTCATAAACAGAAAAAGAGGTTGAAAAAGGGTGGCTATATTTCTTTAAAACATTTAAAGCATGAAATTATATTTCATTAACATTTGAGAGTATGTGTAAGTAGAATCTTATATTAAATTTCAAAGAACATTTTTATAGTCATAGACTATTTGAACTGGAAATGGCCTTAGAGGTTATTAAACACTGTTCTTCGTTCTGCACTGAATTAGCAAGTGGCTTGGGGAGGATGAGGAATTAACCTAAGGTCAAACAGTGATGTACTGGCAGAATGAGTACTACAACTCAGGTTTACTTTTATCATGGTTCTTGGGCTTTTCCTACTACACCACAGCATTTCTCAACTATGTGTGTTAATATAAGGAAATGAATGTTTTAATACAAATGGCTCCATCTGTATTCTGAGGTCAGTTATAATATATAAATTGACAGGATAAGAAAGGAGGTGACATTTAGAAGATTAGTTATATATATTAGTTCTATATTTATTTCTATTAGTTTTATATTTATTTCTGTACTTAAGTAACAGAGACAAAAAATAGTTTAGCCCATTAAAATTCTAGCCAATGGATAATCATTTCTGGATGGTTCTTTATTCTTGCCTAGTTAACCAGTTGAAGGCCGATATTAAGTGGTTTTACTCAGCAGTTTATCCTCAGGGCCTGGAGCTGGCCTGCCATAGGAGCTTATTATCATTATTTTAATAATAAGAAGGTTGGAGAGAAAGAAAATCTGAGGAAATAGTATGTTTTCCATTGTGAGAATACCATTAGTAAAGTTACATGTAGGATGATATTTATTATTAGCTTTGAATCCACTCCTTTAAAAAATTATTTATCACAGAGAAATATAAAGCAAATATTTCGAAGCAAAGCTAAACTGTGTTAGAAAGCCATCTAGTGGTATCCTGGAGGAATATTTTTGTAGTGCGATTTATTTTTTTATTATGTCTGGATTTCAAAGTAGACATTTTTACTCTGTCCTGCTTGACTAGCAGTCAATTATATGATATTTAAATTCTTTTAAAAATTTTAGTGCAGTAAGTAAAGAGTAACACTCGTTCTGCTATTGTTTTTGTGCTGTCGAGGACTTTGGATGCTTGACACAGATTTGTGTTGCAGAAGGTAAGGCGTTGAACGCTGTGGACTTGAGTGAATACAGGTTACTCAGGGAGACTTCTAATGAAAGAGAAAAAAATATATATATATATACTTACATGATTTTTCTTCCTTCTCCCTTTTGAAATCTATTATTCAAGATAAAGGACAAGTTGAGATAGCGGTTGTTTTAATAGGAATTACTTTTAATGAGTCCCAGGCTTATATTTTAGACTGTCAAATAAATGAGAGCAAATTCTGTACTATTTTAAAAAGTGGAAGTAGTGTTAACTTTAGTAACATGAATTTTTCTCTTTAAGATGATTAAAAATGAACACGTAACTCAGTGTTGTTAAGGGCAGTGTTGATAACTCTGGAAATAGTTATAAGAATATATCAAGTTTTCATGGTCTAATATTTCTGGAATCAAGGTTAGCATGAGGCATTGGTTTCTCATATATGTCATATATAAAATATTAATATTTCAATGGTGTTTAAAATTATGTAAGCTGTCACTTCTGAGGCTATCACGTTTTTCAAAATTTGAACTTTATAGCATAGCAAACATGGTTTGTTTTTTATGCTTAGCAGAGTTACCATCTCGAAGATACAGAATAAAACCTCCTTAGGAAGTTATTCCTGATATTTTCTTACATGAAATGACTCAAAATTTGAGAACCTTTTGTGTACTATCAATTTTTTTTTATGTTTTCTTTTTAAGAAAATACCAGTGGTTGATTCCTAAACATCATTTGGTATAGTTTTGCAAATACACTAAAATGTTTAAAATACTGTGTTTTAAAAACACATTGGTCTTACGTAAATTCTCTTATTTTCCTCAGCAAGCAGAGATGAACTCCAGTCCAGAAAAGTTAAACTAGACTATGAAGAAGTTGGTGTCTGTCAGAAGGAGGTCTTAATCACCTGGGATAAGAAGTTGTTAAACTACAGAGCCAAAATCAGATGCGATATGGAAGATATTCATACTTCTCTGAAAGAAGGTATTTTGGATCATCTCGATCTTTTTTTTTTTTTTTTGGTAGAAAAGCTGCAGAGATGTTTTGATTCGTGCAGCTCAGGCATACTTTTGTCCCTGTGCTTTGCCTATAAAAAACCAAAAGTAAAGTAATTTGTTCCTGCCAGCAGTCAGTGACTCAGTTGATAAGAAATGGTGCTAACAGTCTGTCCCTGAGGAGACGGCAGACCCCTTTTCTACAGACTTGCCTGCCTCCTTCAACAGCTGATCTCAGCTCTATGTTGTTGTTTACCAAGAAGGGGGCCCATGCATTGGTACAGAGTTTTGTTAATATCCATAAAAACAATTCAGACTTCAAATTTGACTCACTTTCATTGTTTGGTCCGAAGTGTTTATGTACATTTATGTATATTTACCTACGTGTGTGTGTGTGTGTGTGTGTGTGTGTGTGTGTGGACAAATCACTTTTATTTAGCCATTATATTGCATTGCTGCTCTGCTGTATAAAGTGACTGATATTTAAACATCTTAAGTTTAAAACTAACATGGGAATACTTTATGTGCACCTCTGTGATCCAGATTAAATATATTAAAATGAGAAACTCCATGGCCTGCATAAACTGGGTATAAAATAAAAATCCAAAAATATCTGAAGAAATCTGATAATGAATCTTGTTTTAAAAGCTTATGATAATGTGTGACATTGTTATATAACTAGGTTTGAATTAAGATTAATTTTGTAAGATGCTACATTTACAAGCCTAATATACTGGTGTTTTTCTTTGAAGATATGGAAATCCTAAAGATTTTCATTGAATGCATTATTTGGGAGACTAGTGGTTAATAGAAAGTGAGTGAGACGTAGATCACTCCATTCTTTGGTATGACTTTTAAAGATGTTTTAGGGGTGCTCATCTTCCCATTTCTAGTAGGATACAGTTTAAACATCTGAGCACTGTGCCCAAGGTCCTCAATAATCTCGCCTCCTTCACATCTCTGACCTCACTTTCTGCCTCTCCCTACTCTGGAGAGGCTGAACAACTCTGGGTCGCCACATGTCCCGGCCGATTTCATGAGTGGAATGCTGCAGCCCTCCCTACACTCCTTCCTTAACTCTCTACCTGCTCCTCATCTCCCTTTCTTTCTATTCCATCTTCTTCTCACTCCTCCGTTCCGTACCCTTCCCTCTGCGCGTCTCATGGCGTTCACACATTTTTCCTCTTGAAATGATTGCCGCCCATACTCCCAGCCTAGAGAATCCTATTATCCCTTCAGCTCTCAGTTCAAATACCATTTCCACAGAAAGTCTGCCCTTCCCTCCCGTCCACCAAAAGGAATTAGTTTTGCTTTATTATTCTTTCTCGTGATTCTTTCTCTTTAAGTGTGCTTAACATAATTTGTAATTTTAAATTTATGTGTCTATCTGTTTAATGTTTTTCTCATCCCACCACTGCACACCTAGCATCTAAGATAGCGTCTTGCACAAGTTACTTAGTTACTGAATGAATGAATGGATGAATGGATGAATGAATGAATGAGACTAATTTTCCTGAGAATGGATTTATTCGTCTCTCAGTGATGAGGGCTCCTTAGTGCCATGCTCTATACTATGCTACATATTAGATGCTCCATAAATGTTTGTTTAACTGAAGTGAATTACCTTTTTGTGAAATTGTTATTGGATGTTTAATAAAACAGCCCACATGTTATCTGATTCAGTTACTGGGCTAATGAAAATTACGCTCTAAAAAAGACATTTTATATGAGGTCATTCATTCATTTGTGCAACAAACGTTTAAGTATATTCTTGGATTTCATCATACAGAGATAAAAGTATGCTCACTGTTCTCAAGGAGCTTACCCCTGAAGTATGGAAAAGAGGCAAACATACAGTGTAGAGTGAACTGCCATCCGGTATGGCAATATTAGAGTGTGAGTCAAACAGTATGTGAACGGGGAGTGGTTACTCCCAGAGATGTTAGGGAGAGCTTCAGCAGAAGTGAATGGCATTCAGGCTCATCTATAAAAGATAAACAGAAAGAAATACACTTGGCATTCAAGCGGGGGAGCTTGGAATTTCATCAGGCAACAGTAAGAAACTGGAGGGGTGAAAATAATCATAAGCTTCTTCTACCTAGTATGTGGTGGGGAATGGGAGGTAATGGGACTGAAAAAGGTAGTTTGGAGGTGTATTGTGGTGAACTTATAAATCATGTCAGCGAGCCTGAGTTCTACCTTTTGGACTGTAGTACTTTTAGCTTATGCAAACTGTGGCATTGCCGTCCAAAAGGATGAGTGCCATTCAGTCTTTCTTCAACCAGCTGGAGCTCAGGAGTTTACTCCAAATCCAGTCCGTCTGAACTGAAAACACTTAGTGAAATAAAATTACCTGCTCTGTACAGAATCGAATTCTGTCCCTCCCAGTGCGTACTCCATATTCTTTGGCATAAAAGAAAACAAAACAAAACATAGTTTTAGCACACTTTAAATTGCTAGTGATACCCTTTGGTTTTCCAGCATAACGGAGTTAATGTTTCATTGTATGTGTGAGTTATTTTCTTCTGGAAGACTGCAGGGTTTTGCATGCCAGTTATGCCCTCATATTGTATTTATCATTTTTATTATTGCATGTTTTTATGACCACATAGGAATGCTATTTAGTTCTGTCTTAACAAAGTTACTTGTTGATGACAAATACTTAGAAGTTATTAATATGAAGATTGGCTTTTATTACTCGCTTCAAACCACATAAAAGTTGAAAATCGGCCGCAATACATTTCAGGGTTTCCGAATTTGGCCTCTGAAACCAGACTTCTGGGGTTCTAATTCTAAACTGCCTCTTACTAGCTTCGTGAACCTGGGCAAATGACTTAGTCTATCTGCCTCAGCTTCACCATCTGTAAAGTGGGGATAATAGTAATTACCTCCCTCACTGGGCTGTTTTCTTAGCACAGTTACCATGTGCAGTAGTGAGGCACCTGCCATAAATGTAGCATCAGGTGCTCACTTAGTATTGGCTGAGATTGTTGTTAATATGGCCATTATCATCATTGTTATTTGACGGTTCTTTTTTGCAAGACATCAGCAGCTACAGGATGAAACGTGCCGGAATAGCTTCTGTCGGTACATTGGACTGAACGATGGTACCGCGGCATGTGGGGCGGCACAGCTGCCTGTGTTCAAGCATGACGTAGCTCCTCAGCTGCGATTCAGCAGCTTCTTGCCAGAGTGCAAGACCTTGCTTTGTCATCTTTGATTCTAGGTGTTCCCAAAAGTCGACGAGGAGAAATCTGGCAGTTTCTAGCTTTACAATATCGCATGAGGCACAGATTGCCAAATAAGCAACAACCTCCTGACACATCCTATAAAGAACTTCTAAAGCAGCTCACTGCACAGCAGCATGCTATTCTCGTGGATTTAGGTAAGTTCGTCATATTGATTATTCTTTACAAAAGTAAACAATAGATTCCTTTGTTGGGCTTTTTGGTTTTTGTTTGTTTGTTTTTGCTATTGGAAAAGAGGATCTCTGCCTATGCAGAGCTGCTGGCTTTCTCCTTTTTGAGGGCAAGTTGGCTTTATAGCTGGTTGAAGGTACCATAAAAGCCTTAGTATAACATGAAGTGTTCATCCCCAAACTTACCCTTTGAAAAGGGAGTTACCTTATATTTGAATCATTTTAAAGGTCACATTATCTGGTACTCTCAATTCCTGTGTTTTGAATAACTGACATTCGTTTGGGGTAGACAATATCTCAATCAACACTGGTTTTGATATAGGTTAGAATAGGTTAAAAGGGGCACTAAAAATTTTAACAAAGGTCTACTAAATAGTCCTGGACATATTGTTGGAAACAACCCTTTGAATATGACTTTAAAAAGCAAAACAATAATAGTTATATTGTGGAAATCATTGATACATCTCTACAGGAAAAGAAAAATGAGCTTTTCTGATGTTATATGAAAGGGTACTTATGACCTGAGGGAGACTTTTCAGTCTTTGTAAATACTGAATTTCAAATAAGAAAGTAATATAAAATATTGTATCATCTCTAGTTTTTCTCCAAGTTAACATGTTATAACATATTTTGTTATTTTAAAATATCTAAATGATTGGGATCAATATTGTACACTGACATTTGATTATTTCATCTGTGTCTCTAAGAGGTGATATACTTAAAGTGGATAGATATTAAGTCCACTTGCAAAAATAAGGGATTACCTTATATTTGGAGTCCCTTTTATATATTATATTAGGGCATATAAAAAAATCACTGGCCAAAACCTAGTTTTGATCTCTGTTCCTTTTAGATGACAAACAGCTTTTGTTGGGAAAGGGCCCAACTCAGTTAATATTTTTTGAGCCCAATAAATTTAAAAAAGAATTTTACAGAGAAGCTGAGAACTTCAGTTCTCCTGATTGTACCACTGAACTGTGGTTTTAGGCAAATTATTTTGTTCCTGAGTCTCAATCCTCTCTTTTATTTGAGGACACTGAACTAGGCAATCCCTGTGCTTCCCTGCAGATCTGTGGTTCTGTGACCGGAAATTGAGTAGACTAGAAATTGAGATCATAATCATACATTTAGGGCTAATGTCTTAATAAAGAGCAGGATATCATGAGATCACATTACAGGGACTTACTTATAGAACTTCTGTATAGTTTTCTTTAGCAAAAATTTTAACTGAGAAAGTAACATGGTAATTTAAAAAATTACTTATTTGACTCTACTTGTAGCCATCTGTGTTTCCGCAAGTGTTCTTGTTTTCTCATATCTTCCCCTTACTTGCTCTGCAGAATTAATCTTATCAGTTCCTGGGGTGGGGCAGTGGGGGAACCACTGTTAAGCATATGTAGCGGAAAACATTTTAAAATCTGGCATTCTTTCAAGTTTTAACTGACAAGACTAGTCATTTCACAAGGACGCTAACAGCCCCCTTCCTTCTCGTAGCACAAGGGAGTCCTAAAGTGTGTACACACATGGCCCTGGCGGTGCGGCTGGGCTTGCTTCCGTGTTTACTAGCAGCTTTGCAGAGATCCAGGACTGACTGTGTTTGCTTGCTAATGTGTCTGCTAGTTTTATATTCAGAGGTGAATTTTATAGGGGATTTTTTTTTTTTAAATCCGCCTGACCCTTTAGTTGCCTTGCCCTTTTCGCATATATTGAAAACATGACTCATGGAGGTGGTTTAAGAAACAGAGTGCAAAGGTTACTAGAAAAAGAAATATTTCCTGAATGAGAGACTGAATGTAAAACAAAACAACCCCAAAAAGTCCCTCCAGCATCATATGACAAAAGAAGCCGGAATAAATCTGCTTATGGACTGCTAATATTTCCTTTTAAATAATACACCTTTTATTGAATTCTGATTTCTGCTGGAGGGAGGGTGTTCTTTATGTGAGCTTAGAGTCTACCTTGGTT